>NW_012130069.1:5950455-5956295 GCF_000143395.1 Atta cephalotes | reverse complement strand
TCTCTCTCTCTCTCTCTCTCTCTCTCTCTCTCTCTCTCTCTCTCTCTCTCTCCTCTCTCTCTCTCTCTCTCTCTCTCTCTCTCTCTCTCTCTCTCTCTCTCTCTCTTTCACGTTGTAAAAACTTTGTGCTCGTGTATAAAAGCATGGTCAAAATTGACGTTCTTTGAAAAATTCATAAAATATCTAACAAAAACATTTGACACCTGTGGCAACCGTGAATACTTTCATCTCGCTGGAAGAATATTATTTCACAAGCAAAGTACAGAAACATATCAATTACTGGTTATGGTTGCAATAGCTTTTATGGAGAAATATTGTGGCCATACAACTGCCAGCTTACAGGCAATCTGGTTACGGCAAATTGCAATTAATTTATACGTAGATATAACGTGTGTACGCGTCATGAATGCGAATCACGATCGACATTGTTCCAAGCCACAAATCGAGATGATTTCACAACCATGTCGCGATCCACAGACGCTATACACATCACGTTCTGATTAGAATATTACATATCGTAGTAAATATACGTGTGTTTAAATTTAAAATACAAATATAACTTGTAAACATTTAAAATAATTTCAAGTGAATCGTATTATAAGGCACACATCAAATATATTTCATTCTATCAGATATAATTTCTCAAAATTTAATTATTCCAGATTATTTATTATAAATTTCATTAAATAACAAGAAATACAGGATTTTTAGTTTTTTTCAACAATACAAAGATAAGACGGGCGCATAAAATTCAAACGAATAATTAATGTAAAAAGATCAATTATATAATATATTATATATAATATATGTTATATATTATATATTATATTATATAATATATTATATATAATATATTCATTAGATTAAAACAATATATATGAGATTTATATTACATATTTCAGATACTCAATACAAATATGTTGTCATAATTTTACCTTAATATAAATTTTATTTTATTAAAAATTTTATTCTTTGATTTTTATTGCCATATATTATTAGTCTGTATTTATTATTACTTTTATTAAACTCGACTTAATAAGACGTTATTAAAATAAATTAATGTTGTATTGAATCTTTGTCCCTTTCATCTTACAATTTTAATTTGAAGTTTAGTTACAAAGGTATTATATATAACATTAAAAATTACAAATTCGATCAAACTTCATCTCGTTTCGCCACTTTTAACATTCAACTTTAGGTATCCTCGCCACCAACCCCATTAAAAGTTCGTTGAAGCGAAGTTTCACGCGAATAGAAGCGCTGGTGATAGTTTTTAAAGCTCTCAGAAATTGACGAATGCAGAATTACTAAATCTCATTAAGGATCGTAATTGTGATGCAAAGAACTTCCGTTCATATAATCGAACTATGTTCCCTCGTTTTTTAATATTTTCACGTAAAATTAATCAAATATATCTCAAATAGATGTATAAATAAATGTATTTGTATATGTAAGACTAGTATATGTAAGAATAAATGTATATGTAAGACATCTTTTTTGCGATTCTCTGTGACTATAACGTAAAAACTATCATCCCCTCTTCTGCTCCTTGCAGAGCTTACCTATCCTCCCTTAAAATTTCACCCCTCTATTTTTCGCGCTCTCTCTTTCTCTCTTGCTCTCTTTTTCCAGTTTGGTTTTCTCTCACTCTCGCAACGCATTCACCAGATATTGAGCGAACAAGTCGCGGGCGAGAGGGTGCTACCCCGGACGGGAGGGTGTTCCCGTTGGAGCTGGCTGACTGGCTGGCTGCTGCAGTCGCGTTCACTGACCTACCTCAGCCTGCTTGCTGGGTCGAGAGATCGAGTCTACCGTTCTCGTGATGTCGTATTACCTGCTAGTTTAGCTTTATTTCGATTCATTCACAGGATCGAATCTTTCGCAAACGTAATTGTAAATTAAAGACCAGAGATATAAAGAAATAAACATATATATCTATATATAATTCTGTGCGACCTATCAGATCGTCAGACATATAAAAATGTCCTACAAGTTTCTTATTTTAATTTTATTCATCTATAATTAAAAAATTATAGGAATCTTAATACTTTTATTGAAATCAATTCCGATTTCTTTTCTAGCATTTACTTAAAAAAATTTTACATTTATTAACTGCCTTATTACTGAAAATGCTAAAATATACACACACACACACACACACACACACACACATACGTACATATATATAAAATAGGGGAGAGTTGCCAAATGTATATCACTTAACCTATTATTATGTTTTTCATTTGGCACTGTTTTGTACGGAAATATACATTAGAAATTGTAGCTTGAAGTTTCGCTTATTATTACTTATGTTTAACTAACTTTTCACCAATACTTAAAGAAAATGGGAAATAAATTAATTTGTTATAAATCTTTTTGTAACATATTACAAAAAATGTGATTTAGACAATCGGTCTAAATCATATCTGATATTTTTTATCATATTTCCTTTCAAAGTATTGAATTTATGAATGAAAATAATTGAAATTAAGTATAGATCAATAAAAAAAATTTTAAAAGATATTAGTTTTATTAATGATAATTATCAGTCTTATTTTACGATGGCATGATTTAGGAAACGTAATGGATTTTATAAAAATATCGATTTAATCTTTATAATGATTGCAAATATGTGTGATAATATTGATAATAATTACTATATACAGTGAATGTACAATATTCTACAATAAATTTTCTTTTATAAAAATACAAAAATTTATAATGAAATTGGATCAACTATATAAGGTGATTAAAAATTGCATTGTTATCAGTTACATAAGTTGATTAAAACTTAATATCAGATGTGCCTGATTTTTTAAAGCGTCGTTAATGTCCAAAAAACAAGACATAGGCTTTTATATTTTTATATATTATTCATTCCTTATATATTTTATATTCTTGTTACTATAGATGCATTCCGAGTTACGCATGAAGCGCATGATATCATCATTTGTCCTTGTTGTTCACCAAATAATAAAGAAGGATAAAATCATACGCTTCTACGTAATTTGAAACGCATCCTAAATGTTATTTATATTAAATAATAATATAAAATATTAATGAGGTACAATTTAAGCGACTAGTATGCATTCGACAACTCTCTCTTATAAAACGAAAAAATGATATGACGTAATACTAAAATTAATATTAGAACTATTAAGTTTTAGCGATTTATAAAATATATAAATAAATAATTATAAAATAAAAATTATAATATAATATAAACATATAAATTATTATATACCAAATTATAGTGTAAACATATAAATTATTATATATTGATTTTATATATATTCTCTTGGAATAAACCTAGGTCGAATAACTTTTTATAACCAACAAAACCGAGAGAACGTGCTTTGCAAGTTAGAGCGTGCGTAGGAAGTATTTTATAAAACTTCTGCAATGGAATTACGCATTCCTTTCAATTTTTTATTATCAAATTCATCAATGGTCTTGATAATCATAGTATAAAAAATGATGAAAGAAAATCGATCAATAACTGTAGAAGCAATCTATTTACACATCCATTTACACACTGTACTTACTATTTTACGTCATTAAAATCTATTGTTCATATCCTACATCAGAGCATATTTCCGTAAATGCGTGGATATTTAGTCAGAAAAATATTAGTATTTTTAATCAACAGAAAATAATTTTTAATGTCTAAATATTTAAATTTCCAATTAATATTTTCTTATCTGATATACATTTCTTAACAAAATTTTTTAACAAAAAAAACGAAATAAAAAAGCCAATTCGAGCTTACCTCGGAGTTTAGGTTTTTTTATTTGAGAGAATTGTTGTATAGGATAATACACCGGGTGGCTCTATCGGATTATGATTTTCTCGTTCTGCGAAATGAACAGTGCTGGATCAGCTCCCGCTTTGTATGATTCGTCATTCTAGACATTCACGAGAGCGGTTCCGATCTTTTCCATTTTCTATTTTACGACTCACGCGAAGTCACGCCATAATGTGTGTCTATCGATGATGAAAGTGTGGCGGCTAAATGAAAAGC
The DNA here is from genome assembly GCF_000143395.1 of Atta cephalotes. NCBI lineage: Eukaryota > Metazoa > Arthropoda > Insecta > Hymenoptera > Formicidae > Atta > Atta cephalotes. Next base: position 5,952,274 of record NW_012130069.1, on the reverse strand, counting down.
TTATTGGCAGGCGAATCGACCGTGAAATATCGACAGTTTAACGTGATTGTGTCTACGTGAACTTCAATTTTTATAGGAGGAGTCTAAAACAACATGACGAAAATTGCTTTTTATCGATGACTGCCAATTTTGTTAAAAAATAAAATCTATTTTTCATATTTTTTATTTATTTGCTTTTAACTAATCATAAAATATTTCATCAAAAATTTTTATTTATTTAAATTTAATTCATTAAAATTCTATTATTTTTATTAAAATATTTATTATTTTCATAGAGAATTATTTATTATTAAAGTATTATTATATATTTTTATTGAGTTAATATTATCAATTTCATTTTTAAAAGAATTTTTTTAGAATATCTTTTTTTATTTTTATCTTAGGATTTTTTTAAGGACATTAGAAATAATTCAGCAACTGCGAAAAACTGTCAAGTAAAATGCTAAACATTATATATAACATGATTTATGATTTTTTTTTTGTTACTGGTCTGTTACAAGTTACTGGTCTTAGAAGTTGGATTGATGTTGATTGATATATTTTACTTACAGTATTTTTGTTTGTTTTTTATGCCACAGGGCCACACAAAAAACTTAAGCAGTAAGTCAGCATAAGCAACAAAGAAATCGATATGTTAAATTGATTACGTTATGGTCTTTCAGTCTTTAATGTGATTAGTTAATTCACTTATTGGTTACGTTTTACTGTTTTTTGTGTGCTATGACCCATAGTTTTCACGTGATCATTTCATAATGTATTGTACAAGGTGTTCCAAAATAATCGCCAAATATTTTGTGGACAGTAGAGCGGACTAAACTGAGTCGAAAAGTCCTCTACTTATTTTTCAATTTTTGTAATAGTTAACAAGATAAATTACTAAAAATTGCCGACAATTGGTCTTTAATAATTTTTTACTCAAATACTATCAACTTTGTAGAAAAACTGCAAGAGACAAAAATTATTTATTTTCTTCTCATAGAACTCTAAAATTTTTTTCAGAATTTTTATCAACTTTTTATTGTACTGCATTTTCTTATTTTTATTAATGAGAAAATACGATATTAAAATTCTGAAAACAATTGTGAAAAATTTTTGTCATTTACAGTTTTTCTATAAAGTTGATAGTACTTGAGTAAAAAATTATTAAAGACGAATTTTCGACAATTTTTAATAATTAATATCTTGTTAACTATTGTGAAAATTACAAAATGATAGAGGATATTTCGATTCGAGTTTAGTTTGCTCTATCTGCCTTTGAAATATTTGGCGATTATATATTGGAATATCCTGTATGTATGTGTACACACACACACACACACACACACACGCGCGCGCGCGCACACAGTGTTCAGCGTAACAGTCGCACGACTTTTCGGAGACATCCGACAGTCAGACAAAAAAAAAGTTGAAAGATGAATATTTATCTGTTTCATATAGATTACACATGCAATAAAAAAATATTTAAAAAAATTTCTTTTTTAATAAAAAGAATCAAATTTATCTTAAATTTTTAAATAGTATGTTTTAAATCAATGACATCAATAAAAATGACATTTCGGTAATTTGAAATTCATCTTAAAGATCTCAATATTATGAAAAAAAATTGTATGTTGCCATTTAAAGATTTAAGATAACCTCGATTTTTTTATGAAACAAAATTTTTTTAATGTATGTTGTAGCACTGTAGCCTGTATGAAAGATAAATATTCACCTTTCAATTTTTTTTTTAAACTGTCGGAAGTGTCCGAAAAATCGTATGGACTTTTACGCTGAACATTCTGTATATATATATATATATATATATATATATATATATATA
>NW_012130069.1:5936095-5949500 GCF_000143395.1 Atta cephalotes | reverse complement strand
ACATATATATATATATATATATATATATATATATCATTTTATTGTTAGCAACTTTAATAATTAAATATATATTATCATCTTTTTTCTAAATATTTTTTTAATTTAAATAAACATTTTTTAAATAATTTCGCAATTAATGATTTTAATATTGAAAAGTTACTGTATCATAAAAAAATTTACTGGAAAATTATAATTTGCCAGAAAATTCTTTATGAAAGCAATATTTTAAAACGTTGATGAAACGTTGGTGAACATTATTTGTCCATTTTATTTTGCGCATACAATAAAAGAATTATAATATCCATAATTATTCATAATTTATTCATTCTTTCTTATTAATATTTCTATTGAGTGTAATTCATCCGTTATAATCATATCTTATTCCATCTGATATTTGAATAAAGCTTCGTGTTCATTATAAAGGGTTAAATCTCCCACATGTCGTGGATAACGTGTCAAATTTGAGATACCATTTGTTCATTGGCCTGTACAATAGGAAACTCGACAGCAATACCAAATAGCTATCCATTTCAAATATAAGATAAAAAAGTCGCAGAATATCATAAGCATTCTTATTACAATGTATATTAGTAATTTATACTCAACAAATTCTATTATATATTATTAAAATATATTTTTCAATCTTTTTGTTGCGGAAAAATCATTTCCAGAAGTCTGAACAGGTCATTTGTCAGTTTGAGACTCTAGTATACGTTTAACAGCCGGTCTATTTGCTTGTCCGTCTGTCAGTTAGTGAGAAATGAAACACATGTAATTGCCAAAGCCGACAGAGTCGCGTATTGTGGACGAAATTAGAATGATGAACAGAGAATCTTCATAAAGTTCAGCAAAAGCACCTCTTCTCTGTCAATGAAATTTCGCCGGACAATTTCCATAGTGATGGAATTTTGCCTTCATAATTACATAAGTACATCATTATGTGATTATCCTGACTCGGAGTTCGCGTGAAAAAAACTCGAAGTTTAACGGGATATTGTGTTGAAGAGTGTAATTTGAACGGATCGATTTTTCGATCCATTATTGATTATAATTTAATTGATTATGGTTTTATTGAATCATTAGTCCATTCGTTATTGTGTCACTTGTGACAAGACATATTCAACATAAATTATGTATTGCTTAGTATGCAGAAAAGAAGAGATAGCGAGAGAAAGAAAGATAGGCGAGGAGAGAGAGAGAAAGAGAGAGAGAGAGAGAAAGAGAGCGAAAGAGCAAATTAAAAACAATTATACCTAAAAAAATGGTAGAAATATTTAAAATAAAATAAATTATATTTTTATACAATTTTTTGTAGCAATTACGTATAGAAAGATGGTTTATATTGGGTAATGAAAAAAAAAACAGTAGGATAAAGTCTGTTATGAGATATCTTTTTTTAAAGGCTTGTAATTTAATATTTCGTAACTTGAATTTTTACCTTCATGACAAATTTATGGGAAATATATCTAAGTCTTATCGTTAATCAAAAGCAGTTAACAATTGATAATAGTTATACTTTGTTGCATATGAAATTTTTTATCAAAGTGCCGATTTTGATCATTTAAAAAAAGGATTCTTTATGAGATACAAGGATTTTCTTTTATAAGGTGGTATCCCATAACACCGGAAACTAAGGGAAAAGTAGTGAAGCTTTTAATACACGCTTTTATTATATTACATACAAGTAGAAACAAAGAATTTAAATATTATACATAATAATTATATAATTATATAATTATATAATTTTTCGATATGTGTATGTGTATGTAAGTAATCTTAACAATAGAATCGTCATTTTTAACATTTCGTTCGATAGTATGCTTTGAGATATTGAATTGTTTAGATGCTCTCTTATTAGCTAAGAATACTTTAAGTATCTCATATTACGACTTTCATGCCTTCACGATCACCAAGTCTAATCTTTACACTTAAATAAATCATTGTATCATGTATTTTCCTCTAAATACGGTCTTACTCGATGATCATTATAAGCAGACTTTATTATATTTATTTTTATATAACAAAAGAAGATTTAAAGACTCAAAATTTGACAACATTCAATTTCACAAATCTTTTTTTTCTTTTTTTATAACGACTACATAAAAGGGCATAATCTAATCTAGAATTTTCTACTAAACAGGTTTCACTAATTGTAAGAATAAAAAGTTCATGATAGTATACATACAAATATATGCTCTTAGTTCAGCAATAAAAAGCTATCTCATATTAAGAATATATCCCATATAGGCGACTTTACTTTAATATACATATAATATCTTGTAGTCTTAAAAAAATTACAAAAATATAATTTACTAAATTAAGAAATTATTAAAAAATTTTACTTATGATAAAAAAAATTTAATTATAATAGTGTTATAATTTAATTTTACTAATAAACATAAAGAAATATTACAATTGCGAGCATATATTCGTACATAATAATATATATATAAAATATGTACAATATAATTACACAAACAAAAAATAAATAATATTTATAAATTTTTAATTTTATAAATTTTATAAAAGATATTTTACTTACTAAATAATAAATATATTATATATAATGTGCTATTTCTTCATATTCACACGCCACAAAAATTTCATTTTTCTCCTAGGAAAGTGAAATTTTCATTGGTTGAAGAGATTGCGATAATATATCATTGTTCATCACTGATATATTCACTTGTCGTTATCCATTTGTTTTCAAAAGAGAAAGAAAATTGGACCACAAAAGTGTTGAAGATATTTCCCCGGAGATATCAAGTAACGAGCGACATATTAAGATACAGCTTTAGTTCGCAAGATTACGCGATGCGAAATAAGGTCGGATTGTCTTGTATCTCCGATTATCCTGCGCGCGCGTGTATAGGATGATTAGTAATAGAGAATACGCTGCTGATACATTTTAATTGATAAATATCTTGAGAATAACTTATGAGATTTTTCACTTAAAATTTTAATATTCAGTATTAAGAAAAGTTTTGCAGATTTTTGTAAATCGTTATATACAATAAATAATAAAACATAAAACATTAGACGAGATAAATAATTTTCTAAAGTCATATGAAATTTAAATAGATTTAAAAACATATTATATATTAGATGTGGGAAAAAGTTCGTTAAATGTAACGGAAAAAACGCCACGAACTTTTGCCCATACCTAATATTACATAGGAATATAATTTTCAATAGAAAATTTAGATTTACATAATATATTTTTATAATATGTAATATGTTTTTTAAAACGTAAATCTATTTAAATTTCATATGATTTTGGAAAATTATTTATCTCTAATGTTTTGTGTTTTATTATTTATATACATAAAATCCTTATTTCTAACTTTAAAATAATTTTTTGACACATATATGTTAATTCATCATAACACATATTACGTACTATTATTCTATATAAAAAAGTTTATGGTATCTAATTTTTAAAAATATAGAATCTGAATATTTTTTTCGCCTATGTAAGTTTATATTTAAATCTTAATCAATTGATACGCATTTATTATTGAGGATTAACTCTAAAATTCGCCGACACTTATAATTTCTCGCTAAAATCACCCTATATGTATAGGTGCTTCTTATATCTTGATAGACGAGAGCATTGATTGCACGAAAACGCTGAGCATCGACCAACCAACCAACCTAAATCTGCCTCAGTACGCCTGAGCACGCGAACCCTTCAGCCTTCTGTCTGGACGGAACACTCTTCCTTCCATTCTCGTATTATCTAAACAACAACTACTCTGTTTCTCTCTTTTCCGAATATAACCCCAAGTGAATTCGCTCTGTCTGCGATTTTCTAAATCCCGTTGTACTGAATCCGCAAGAGTACTTAGAGATTCACGATTTCTGTGTACTGATAAAACTTTTAAGTCTCCATTACTGAACTATCAAAACAACTCGCGCTAAAACAATTCTTTTTAAAGAAATATTTGTCGTAATTTCAATTGCTCAATAAAAGCGGGATTAAATATAAATGCGTATAAAGAATGTTTTAAAATATATATTAATATATTAAAATACCAAAATATTATATTATATTTTTATAATTATTCTGCAAAAGTGGCTTATACAACTTCTGTTTAGCTATATACTTCTCTACTTAATCAAAATTTAATAAATAAATTATATAACACTATTTCTGTATTTTATGAAGTTACAAGAAAAAATTTACGTACTTATTTTTTTATACTTATTTATTATTATATACTTATTCGTTTAACCAAAAAAATTTGTTATATATATGTTAATGGAAGGAAGATTGATTAGACTGTAAGTCCTCCTCATTATTAATGACTGATTGATTCAAATACATAGAATTTATACATAAAGTAATTTTGATTTTTGCGTATCCCTTAAAGTATTTTTTTCTTGGAACAAATTTGGTTTCTATATATTCATTTTAGAATCATTTACATTTAAATTACATATTTAAATTAAATACATATTTAATTATGCAAAAGATATCTTTAATTTATGCTTCGAATAATTTTGATTTTTGCAATCTTTAAAAGACTTCTTTCTTGACATCAGAAATATAATCAGCATAAAATGTCTTTAAAATGAAAGAGATTATTAAATCAATTATGCATTATAATTAATCTACAACATGTGCGCTTTTATATCCACGTAGTTGGTTTTTGCACTGTATTCTTTAAAATAAATTTTATGTCTCTGGTGTCAATAGAAAAATTTCTTAATGATCCTCTCATTTCCTGAGACGCGAAAAAGTAGCACCAGTATAAATAGCGTATAAATAGCGCATAAATAGCGCATAAATCTTGTAATTAATTTTCTGAATTAGTTGTTGCTAATAGGTAAAAGAGGACAAATTCACTGATAACATATTTAATCCTTCCATAGGAAAGAATTGTTGTTAGCCAAACAAAATAAGCGCAAAAATTTTTTCTTATGGATTTATAAAGTGCATAAATAGTACATTGTATAATTTATTCATTAAATTTTGGTTAAGCAAATGGAGACAACTAGATTAGAGTTTCTACAACTACCAGAGTCTGGCCATCCCTCCATCCTCTCTTGCGATTGGCATGCCCATGGCAGTACCAATCAAGAATGCACATACATTCATATCATCAATTGAGAGCAAACACACATTTTGGACATGCATGCCATTTTTAGGACCAGACTTTGGTAGATCTACTCTAAACTAGACAGATGCTTATATGTTTACATCGAATGTTTCAATTAAATTTTAATAAATATAATTTAGTAAATTTTTCCAATTTAAATGACAAATGTCTTTACGTTTTATGAGTATATTACCATTTTTTGCATATAAAGATTATTATTACCTATTCCTCTGAAAAGAGAGCTTTTTACAACGCAGAAATTTTCTCGCGGAACACTGATTGACGAGATTAAATGGCCAGTGCGTGTTAATAGCTTGTGGAAAAATTTCCGTGTATGATGATGTTCGTTCGCAGTGCGATTATCACAGTTGTGCGCTACGATAACAACGCTCGATGATACGTTGTGCAAGGTAATTATATCAGAAATTGGGTAGGCTGGCTTTTAATGGCTTTTGCAGGAAAGCTCTCGGGAGAAACTCTAGAAAAAAACGCGATGATATGAGAGATAGAGAGAGAGGGGAGGGGGGAAGCAGATATTTTTCATTAAATCTTGAATTCATCGATTAACTCTTTACGATCTGAATTTTTATTGCTAATCAATACTTTTATTTAATTATATTATATTCTTAAATGTATTATAATGAATTTATAAATGCAGAAATCAAGGAAAAAAAATAGAATTAAAACAAGGAATAAAAAGGATTAAACAAATTATGTAATAATTTTAAAGTTATTTTATTCTTTTTTTTAACTTGATGTATCACGAAATTTATCCGATTCTTTCACTCACATCTAAAGAAAAATTTGCATTTACCAAAAAATTTCTTATTATGTGTCAATATAGTAAAATGACTCGATACAGTAAAATCATTTATAATCATTTATAATCTTTATAATTTCAAATAGAGAATTTTTCCACAGAAATTAAGAAACAATTTAATATACTTATATAAATATATATATGATTAATCAATTATTTGTATTAATTTGTTTTTATTATATATTATTAATAAATAATTATAATTCGTTTATACACATATTTTTGTTATAATTATTCAAAATTTGTTAAAATTAAAATATTTTGATAAATTTAAATCAAGTCACATAAGATGAAATAGAAAAAAGAATTAAATCGTGCTTCAAAAATTAAATAAAATTATAAAATATAAAATGATTGAATTGCTCTTTTCTTCTTTTAATTTTATAACTTTTAAATCGTGAAATTAAAATGATTAAAATAAAAATAAATAAAATAAGATAAGAAAGAGGAAGAAACTAATTACAAAGAGAGAAATTAATTATAGAAATTAATTATCTTATATGAGTTTCGATTTAATTTCAAATAATCAACAATCAATTTGACTTCGCTAAATTGAAGAGTGGGATTGTTACCAACCCACATAACTAATTGAAGGTTGAGAGTATGTGTGTAACTGAATCTCCCATTAATATGAATTTCCATAGAAAAATATAAAATTAGTGTTAAGTATACTAGAAAAATCATTATAATATATTATATTAATATTATTATTAGAACTGCATTTCGGATTTAGTTTACATTCTATAATGATAATTATGTAAACAACTCTAATCTCGTTGAATTTGAATTAAAATTTAAATCAATTCAACGCGTGTAATGGAATGTACTATGTTAATACTCATGCTTCATACTCTACATAAATCTACATTATACACAACGCGCATATTTAATACATATTTAATTACAGATATAATTATCCATAAAATTTCCATAAAGAACTGTGATCTATCTGATAACATAAATTCCATTATCTAATAATATTAAAAACTTTTTTTAAGATTTCTTTTATGTGAGATAAATTATTTATTAAAAGCTTAATTTATTTGACTGATACTAATTGTAAAATATTAAATTTCTCAAAAAGTCAGCATCACGACATAATTTGATTATTTTTATGTTTCAGGTACTTCGATACGACAGCAAACAAAAAGTTGGCGGGCCGAACATAAAGCTGCGAGAACACTTGGTATAATTATGGGGGCATTTCTCCTTTGTTGGCTGCCGTTCTTTCTTTGGTGAGCATCAAGTGAAAAAATTTAATAATTCAATTTCTTTAAAGAAGATTTTTTATGATTTTAATTAGAAAAAAATAGTCAAAAAATTTTCAAATAATTTGATTAAAATTTTATTTATTATATTATTCTATTTCTAATTAATCGAAGAGTTTGTCGACGAAAAGGGAAAATTAAAGATCAAGCCAATAAAATGTAAAATAGAAAAGCAAATCTTTGATTTACATCTTTAATTTAAATTCTTATTAATTGAAAAAAAAATGGAATTAATTCAATTTAAATGTTTGTAAATTAAGAATTTCAAAATTTGTAGAATCAAATTGAATAAATAATCTATCTATCTTCCAAAGCAATTGTCGAAGCTGCCTCTCACCAATTTTGATGGACTTTAGATATGTTGTTTGCTTATCTCAAGATTTAAAGATCCCCTAAAGAAAAGAATTTTTCCATTTTCAAAATTTCCATTTCCATCCATTTTCGACATTTTCAAAAAATATGAATATATTAAGAATATAAAATTTTATAAAACTTTTATATAAAATATTTTTTTCCTCATATATTTCATAGTTTCAAGGATATTTGTTAAAAATAAAAAAATTATTATTTTGATGTTGTTTCTCTAAACTTTGAGATAAGAAGATAAAACATGGGCTTAATATTCTTAGATGCTCCGCAACATATCCAAAACTCATCAAAATTGATGAGGGACAGTTCCGACGATTGCCTTGATCTTTTAAAATATATGAAATAATAATAAATAAAAATTTGTGTATTAAAAATTTAATTAAACTGTATTTTTTTACTGATTACACACACACACACACACACACACACACACACACACACACACACACACATACACACACACTCGCGTGCGCCCACGTACGCACATATACACTAAAGAAATAAGTCTCTTGAATTGACGTCAACAAATTCTTCTAAAAGAAAGAACACAGAGAAGAGCTCGATCTCATCAAACAAAATAGTTTCAGTGAAAATTCATTTAGCTCACTTTACTTTGTAGAAATTTTGCTATGGAATTTATATATCGAATTATTTTATCAAGAGTAAAAGAGAAGAAAAAAAAGAGAAGGAAAGAAAAAGAAGTCAAAAACCTTGCTGATGCCAAATATCTAAAGTTAGCAGAGGAAGGGATGATCTCGTCTGCCCCATGTTTTATTAATGCAAGCTCGGAAAGTGCATCTCTATGGAGTTTACCGAGGGCTTACCCTACTCTCTCCACAAGCTTGCTCGCAGTTTGACTATTTGCTTGACTAAGCGTCACGATTGTAGCGGAATATGAAGGTCTCTCTTAGAAAGACTTGAGGAACGAAGAAAAAAATTGTCTTAAAGCGTTTCCGATCCAAAATTAAAAATAGATAATGCGGGAGACAGACATGATCTGTACGAACAAATTGATAGGTATCTTCGGAAATTTGTTTAGCCTTGGGAATGTATGCAAATCCCTTTAGGCACGCAATAATTATATGTGATGTGGTCACTTACCACTTAGATGAGTTTATCCCTGAAGGAATGGATTTCGCAGTAAAACTATGTTTTTAGGATTACGTGGAAAGTAGCAAGAATAAAGGAATTTAAAATAGAATGAGTAAAAGTACTTTAATTTTAAAATACTACGAAAAGTTCTTCATTTATAGATTAGCTTCTTTAAATTATTATTAAAATTATTAAAAAGATTTAATGAAGCCTTTTCATATAAATAAATAGATAACTTTAAAATTATATTGTAAAAGATATGATAAAATTAGAATTAATTGTATCCTTGTATATAAAACTCATATTATACCATTTTATTTTATTTTCTTAATAAAATACTACATATTAAATCGGTTCTTATTGAATGTGTTATAGTAGTAATTTCGTTAAATAGCAAATGATGACGATGAATAAATATGCTCGATTGAATTTCCGCCGGAAAATGAGCTCTCTATGGAAATAGAGCGAAGCAATGCAGATATATGGACGTGCAACGGAACACCTCGATTTTGCAACTCGATTTTTATTCATGCAAATGCACAAAGCGCATCATTCTACTGACCTAAAAGCTCGCGTTAGTTTCCTAGTTCGGCCATTTTCCGAATCGCGTTATCGACTTTTGTACAATCGATTTACTTTTATTGTATGAATTTAATGTGTTTTTAAGAAAATATCCAGATACCAATACGTAAACCTTTTTAATTCGCCCTTTAACGTTTATAGTTATTTACATTTTTTGTATCCAATCTCGATAACCTGCTAACATTTTATATTTTTATTTTATTATGTGTTCGATATTGTATGTTTTTCTTTCTCCATGTGATATATGTTTTGCGAGATGTGCGACAGAAATAACAATAGAGATATATTGAAAAACAATACAACGAGATAAATCCGTAGGAGCGGATGTAGTTGTATAGAAGAGATCAACGTTTTCAAAGTCCAATTTGTTTGATTGATATCGGTGGCTTTATAATTTTCGTCAAACGGAGATAACTGTAACCACAAATCCACGTCGATCCATTTAATATTGCATTATATCGGTATCGATGCTTTGCACATAAATAATAATACGACTGTGTCGAAAATGCGATTGCATTACGTTTTTAGCCTTATTTCGATTTATATAGAATATCCAATATTTTAGTCAATGAGGCAATTTTTTAGTGACATGAAATGCATAAAATAAGCTTTCCTTTAGAGAAAATCGCGCTAAATTTTTGCAATAAAATGCATAGCTTTGAAATTATTTGTTGCTTTTTTTATATTTCATTAATTTAATTTTGGAATATAAATTAGAAATCATTATATTGAACTGCTATATAATAATTATATTGAACTATAAGTATTATTCCTCTTAATTTAAACTAGTAATTGACGTGATAACTTTGCGAATTATTGGAACAATTATAATAGTTTCTGTTTAATAGATATACCTTCAGATTTACCTCATTAAACTTTTAGGATTTATGTTACATTTTTTCAAGCGTAATAACATCTCTAAATCACAGGAAATTTCGAATTTCATTACAAAATTGTGGATGCTACATGTGCTGAATTCAGAACATGAATCTTATTTTCACCCACGTAGAAAAGGCAATATTGAAATATTGATTCGAAATCTACACATAATTCAGCAGATGCATGTATATGCGAAATACCCAGCGCAGAAGTTTGTCTGTAGAAAAACAGATGAGGCATACGTTTTCTCCGATGTAGTTTTGGCATAAAACAAATCCCATAAATATCTGAGCTCTATATCTGTATACGTGCTTTCAAGATACGTAAGAGATTACTAACACTGCATTAAGGTAAATGTCCTTATTGAAAATTATAGCGCACCGTATTTGGCTGATCTATTCTCTTTTCCCTACAGATTTATAATCTGTCTCGATTATTGGTGTTGCCACGCCATGATCTTTAATGATTTACGTTATTATGTTATTTAGTAGTATAATATTGTATTTATTACAAAAAAGTAAAAAAAATGCCTTTTTTTACATAACAAATAATTTTATATAACAAAAGAAGGTAAAGATAATATGAATAACATATCATATTTTTTATATTTTGTAAAATTTGTGAGAGAGTTATTTTTCATTTATACATATTTTTTAGATCAATTGTATATTAGAAGAAATCCCTCTATTATAAGATATGCGCCTAATATGAGATAGCGGCGCTTCTAATAAACTAATAAACGCTATCTATTGGTTCCATTATGAATTTATTATTCTTGGATTGAAAATTATTTAGTAGAAAATTCATTATTAGATCATGTCTGTAGTCATTATAAAAAAGACTTTAGAATTTGGATGTTGAATTTGGATCTTCAAGTTTCATTGAGATGAGCATTTAAACATTGTTTATTATTTAATAAATAAATATTTGTCAATAAATTCTTCATGTAATGATAGAATAAAGTCGTACTAATAGAAAAATATGGGGTATGTTGAATTGTTTAATTACAGAATAAATTTGATCGTAAAATCGTAAGGTATGGAAATCATAATATGAGATACCCAGGATATTTCTAATATGAAATAACTCATGCTCGCATGTCACACTGAAAATCGCAAAAGTATAAATGTTATTACAATAATAAAAAGGAAAGAATATCAAGTGCCTATTTCTTGCGATGCTTGATTTCAACTATCAGAAGATGAGTTCTGAGTATAATGTATCGCGCACTGACTGTGTTTGTTTGTATTTAAGAAACATTAAATAAAGTTTTTTAGTTACAATACTGATATACTTTGCGTTTTATTTTATCAATTTCTCGGGGTATCTCATATTAGGAGCACAATTTTTTGACTTTTTTGATTTGCTCATTTTTTATATTTTTTTAATTTTCAAAAAAAATGAGGGGGGGGGAATTTGAATTATATATGTATATATATAAATTTTATATAATATTATCTTAAAGCTTATTAAATTCCCTTCAAAATGATCTATTATTATTTTTTTAATTCTACTCATAGACTTCTAGCATTTATCCAAAATGAACTCGGTATCTCATAATAGGTGCCTTTTCTCTATGTCTTTTTGAAAATATGTTAAATAATATTCTTTGAAATGTAATTCTAAATGCAATTCTTTCAAATATGGATTTATAAAATTGGAGATAATTTCTTTGCATATATTTATGTAATACTTAATCTTTAAAAAATCATTAAAATATATAATTATATAATATTTGTACTGATTGTACTTGATCTTTAAATCTTTAAAGATTAAATTAATTTTTAATTTTGAATGTAGAAGAAGTGAGCTCTTTTTGTTTATTATTCTCCAGGTATCTGACAACGTCATTGTGCGGCGAAGCCTGTTATTGTCCGGATACAGTGGTATCGGTGCTTTTCTGGATAGGTTACTTCAACAGCGCCCTAAACCCACTCATCTATGCGTATTTCAACCGCGACTTCCGTGACGCCTTCAAGGATACTCTAAAGAGCGCCTTACCCTGCTGCGCCAACTGCTGGAAGACACCCTCGCAATTCGTATAATTTGACACAATTCCGAAAAATCCGCCTCCGAAAGGCGAGTTCCAAGTTTTTTTTTCTCAATAAATTTTCAGCCAAAATCAAGCCATTTTGTTTCGACGATTTTTGGATCGCCAATCGACGCTATTCGCAATTGACCCTTATTACTCGAACATATTGACTTCACACATCGCTTCTCCGTTATTCGCAACATGGTGCGTAGTACATGCTATTAATCATTACGTTGAATGTCAATCATTGTGGAATGTGCATTTTGTAGATCGCGTTCTTTGCATATCAGCATGTATAACAATTTTTGCTTCAAAGAAATATATTATGTATTATTATTTTTAATATTTTATATAATTTAAACAAAAAGGAAATGAAACATGCATCACAAACAGAATTAGAAATTTTTTAACTGGAAAAATATTTAATTAAAAAAAAAATACTTTTTGTAAATATTTGTGCAAATTTATGATTGGGTGAAGTGTTTTAATTTTAAATTTAACAACATAAAAAATGTAATATTAAAATAAAATGAAAATAATATTGAAAATATAAAATTGTATATATTAAAAGAGGGAATAAAAATTTACATTAAATTTAAAGGGTTAATCGCGAATCTGCGGTCTTTAAAATGTGAGTTCCTAAATACTATCATAGCCATCGTTCGATAGGCGGCGCGTAATTGCCTTCCACATAATCGCATCCCGAAATACATCCGGTAATGTGTAATCCATGCTATCATATCGCCTCGGGAGGTGCGCGACAAACGCTTTAGAGAGATTCGAGATCGAAATTAATGCTTTCCAAGAGCTGAACCATTAAAACGGGTATTAGCGAATATAATCGACGCTATTACCGAATGATTATTATCAATATGCTTCGATCTGCGTGACGATTGTAAGGCTTAAATTCGGAATCTTCTTTTGACATCGATGACAAAAAAAGAATCAAATAATAAAATCGTAATAATTAAAAGGATTTTTGGAAAATTTACAGCAATTATTAATTAGTGAATATTCGCAGAAAATGAACGGAAGAGAAAATTGATTTATATGGAAGTTTTCAGAATATATACCTATCTAATAATTTTCTCCAGCCAAAATAAAAATATTAATTCATATAAAAGTAAGATATTTGCAGAAGCCACTAATAGTCAACATTCGCACAAAGAGAGAAACGCCGGAAGTCACTTGGAATGCGAATAAACATATATATATATATATATATATATATATATATATATATGTGTATATGTATATATAT
>NW_012130069.1:5928669-5934348 GCF_000143395.1 Atta cephalotes | reverse complement strand
AATTAGCGTAATTCCTCAGTAGGCACGGCTTTTCCGTGCATCCTGGAACTTCTGACAAATGATCTTTTTTACGTTTCTTTAATGAAACTCGCCGTACACAAAAATTAAGTCGCTCTACAATAGCTTTGCTATCGTAGACTCTTTAAATTCGCCATCAAATTCGCCTCATCGTTCATAAATAAGTGACTTTGCCAAAATTGAAAAGCTCAATTTCGTAGGCTATTAGCAGCGAAAAAAAGGTAGTGAAAAATTACTGAAAGACTGCTACAAATTTTTGATACAGAAATCTTGAAATACGAGGATTAAATACTTACTCGGATTTATGAGTAAAGGAACGAATTATAAAATAGACAGAAAAATGGCTTTAAATCACTCTTTGTTCGAAATACCTTTCTTTTTTTGCAGTCTTCTGAAACGGAATCTGGTGAATCCAGGATTGGATTCGCTGGAAAAGATGTGCTGCCCAGATCTTTTTCATCTTAAATGAAATATTCGTTCATGTAAAAAGGATCTTACAAATCTTTTACAATTCGTACAAAAAAATAGAAAAGAAAAAATAAAATTTTAAAAGAATGATTAAATCATTTGCACGTTGTACATATATTACTTTTTATAATTTAATTTCTTTTCTTTAACATACTTTACGAAATTCCAAGTATAAAAAAATTTATCAATGTATTAAAACAGTGTCTCTCTTCATCGCATATTTTTATCTATTTTTGTTTAGATGGTTTGTCGATTCGGCAAAACATCATCATGCATCTCGATTTGTTAATTAATCCTATTTGTTACAATCATGAAAATAACGATTGCTATTTTCTCTAGATATTCTGGGCGCTAGGCATACAGATATCGAACTAAATTGCGTACGTTGTCATTGTACAACTGACAAAAAAAAAAAGGAATTATGTTGCAACGAGGTGATTAGGGATGTCAATAATATCGCTGTAAGCTTATTTTTATTCCGGATCATCAGTTATACGGGGAACAGTTTTTAATTAATTTATTCATTTGAACGCAATGTTTCTCGAATATGAAACCATGCATATAATCTTGAAAACATCGACATGCAACAGAAAAGAAATAAAGGAACACAAAATTGAAAACTTTATTAAAAGAAAAAGCATTTAATTTTAAGATATTAAAATGTTTTTATTCTTGTATCCGCTTTTTAAATATTGGATCATCCGGAAAGTTCGTGCCAATGTTGAAGGAAAATTGAAACGCAGAAAATTTTAATTTAATAAATGTATACTAAAATTTAAATTTTAGTCGGCACGAACTTTCCGGACAACCCAATACTTAAAGAAATTTTAGTTTTAAACTTTTTCAGTAAACAAAACTTATGTGTTTGGATTTAAAACTGTATGTGTTTTAAATCCAAACTAATAGTATTTTCAATTTAGAATAAAGAATATATATATAAAATAGGACTCCTAATAATTGTAAAAATATAATACAGATTTAAGGGAGTTATTTTGGAATCAACGTGGTAAGAAATGCGCAGTTTACACTTATATAATCATTAATAGTATAATGTGTATTAAAAGAGTGTTAGTTTGAATGTTTCCAGCTATCGGTTTTAGCCATCTTTAGCAAATATTTAATTAATACATTAACAAAGAATATCTTCTATCCAATCGGAAAGTGAGAAAAGCATAAACATCGTACAAAGAAGTTGCCTGTCTTCTTGGTTAACAAGTGATTGCGTTTTAATAAAGTTATTAAGAGTTAAAATTACTTAAAGTTAACATTGAAATTGTACAAAGAAAGTGTTTACCTCAATCTCATATAACACTGCAGTTAAGTATATTACAATATTGAGTAAATGAAAAAGATTTATATAAAATATGTTGCGACGAAACTTAAAGATCGTCAAGTATCGAATGTTGTTAACTATTTCACATCAAGAATACAACAAGATGTTTTTAAGATATATACTGAAAGGACATAGAACGTTGTGATTGTGTAATTGAATCTAAATTTATTTACATTTATTAAGAATGTCGTTAAACGTTCGATTTAAACTATTTGTGTCATTTTGAAGATTGAGACCATTTGTTTGATGTTTTATATTTATGATTTCTGAAATCAATCGTTTATTAAAATATCTTTTTTCACCCAGAATTTCTGTATTGTTCCAATCAATTTTGTGATGCAAAGCGTGTTCAGTGATAACAGAATAAGAATTAAAACCTTTACGTAAATTACTTTTATGTTTTGTTACTCTTGTAATTAATTTTCTTTTTATTTGACCCACATAGGATACATACAATCCAGTTCATTTTATAAATGACATTTCTTTTTTGTTCTTTGGGCGTCAGATCTTTATGAACTTTTACAAATTTATTTAATTTATTTAAACTGAAAAGGATCATTCTATGTATATTGCCATTAATTACATTTTTAAATTTATCTGAAATGCCTTGCACATATGGAATAGAGAACCACTTTTTTTTCATCTGAACCTTTTCTGAGTTATTCTTTTTAGTCAACAAATTTGTTTTTTTAATTAAATGTTTAAGTCTATTAATTATTGTCTTGAGGATAAAATCTATAGTCATTGTCTATTAAAATTTTAATTATAAATGTCAAATTTTTTTCATGAAATTCTGGATGTGAAAGAAGAAACATTCTGTCAACTAAACTTAAAATTGTGCCCTTTTTCTGAGATATCGGATGCTGAGAATGGAAATTGAGAAATCTCTCAAAAAAAAATGAGTTTTTGAAACCAATCAATTTTTAAAAAACCTTCATCCATAATCAAAGTGACATCCAAAAAATTAATTTTGTTTCCTCCTTTTTCTATAGTGAATTGGAGTCTGGGATGGTATGAATTAAATAATTGTAATATTTTATTGGATTCAGACGAAAAGATGCAAGGATATCATCAACGTATCTAAAAAAGAAGGGAATATGAAAGTTCAATTTTTTTAATACTCAATTCTCCAATTCTTGCATCATGAAATCAGCTGCTATTAGTGATAATGGAGAAATTGGGGTACCAAATTTTTGCCTATAAGTTGACCATCAAAAGAGAAATAACTCAAATCTAACACTAATTTTACTGCTCCCAAGAATTTTTTTTTAGAAAGTTTACAATTTTTTGAAATTAAATCCCATCTTTTGTCAAGAGTTGCAACTAAAGTAGTCGGAATTAATAAATAAAGCTATAACTAATGAAATCATATACATAGTATTTTTAGTTTGAAAAAGTTTAAAACTAAAACATCTTTAAATATTTAAAAAATATAGACAAGAATAAAATATTTTAATATTGTAAAATTAAACAATATAATAAAATTAAACAATATAATAAAATATATATGGACAATAAGAGCATATACACAGCGCGAAAATTGGTGCGCAAATTTCTATATAATTAACAAATAATGTCTACATAGGATATAAATATACAATAATTATCTGTACTATATTATTTGATCATTTCGATTTTTCTTCAAACCATCATCCATAGATGTCTTGATTAACTTATTTCACTCCCGTTGGAAGAACATATATGTATAATATAAAATTAAATCTTATTATTCTTGTTATCATTCCTTTACAAAAATTAATTTCTTACATCTGGAATAACGAATTTGTGATCTATGGAGAATGAGGACAGTCACTTGGCTTTTTAATGAAGAGACAAATCACGACTATTCCAATTAGAAAGTAGGGAAATGCTCATCCTTAGTCTCAGAGAGTTTGAATTCCAATATTATTACGAGATTTTTGTCAAGACACCTATGGATTTGTTGATGACGGTTTGAAGAAAAACCGAAACATTCGAATAATATGATACAGATAATTATTGTACATTTATATCCTATGTAGATATTATTTGTTTTTATATTATTTGTAATTATATAGAAATTTGCGCACCAATTTCTGCGCTGTATATATCTTATTGTCCATATATTTTATTGTATTTTTTAATTTTGAGAGCCCTATTAATATTTATAATTTAATATTTTTAAAATTAAACACTTCTTTTGTCAGTATTGGAAAATTAAAAAATTACTATTAACAGGAGGAGATCAGGTTTTGCATGTAATGTTAATTAAAAAGATAACAATATTAATTTGTTATTCTCTAATCGACTATTATTACAACTAATTAATAATTAAAAACAAATTTTAATTTTAGTAAATTTTAAAATCTACAATTAAAAATACATTTTTTAATTGTGTACTGCCTTTCCTATTAGTAACAGCAGTTGTTTGAATTCTTTAGATTTAAAAGATTAATATAATATTGATTTTTACTGTAGCGACCAAATTGCAAATTAGGATATGTATCAAAGTATGAACTTGAGGCGGAGATGGCGGGTTTTTCTGACATAAGTGTTCCTTTCTCGACACATCGACGCGAATATTATTTTTCTATGTATATGTCGTAATTAGTTATTGTCGTCGAGGCATTTAAACATTTTATATCGGGCTTCCGTTCAAGCAAGTTTTGACTGGTCGTAATGTATAAGAAATAAAATATCAAAAAACAAATATTTATCATTTGCTCAGTTGAATCTGCCTTTCATAAAAAATATGTAAAAATGACAAAATGTTAGCTTAAAATATGCTTAAAATATGTTGAGTAATAATTCAATCTTCATAAAAAAAATGGAAAATTTTTTTGTTTTTCCTTTCGACATTAAGACCCGATTCTATAAATATAAAATTAATTTTAATCTCGGTTTAACTTACTGTTTATCTTTTTTCAATACTTAGAATCAGAAAAAGTAAATTGTATTTATATTTACTTGGATTAAAATTAAATTAATAATCTTACATTGAACGGGGCAAGAAATGCGATATTAACGTTAGACGAAAAAATTCTGTTTATTACATCAAGATATTCCCAGAGTTATTCTTTTATCAATGATATTAACTATTCGCAAACGTGCCATAACATAAGCGATTTGACGTACATTTCGACCAGCAAAATAATCAATCGGTACCGCTTGTTCATGTGAAAGTGCTAATGTTGTATCCGACAATCCTGAGGTGGCATGAAAAAAATTTCATCCTATTGAAACAACGGTTTAACTTAAGTCACGCTGTACACAGGGCCTAAATAAACAAAAAGCATAGCGTTTAAAAGAGAGATTCTAGTGATTCACTGCAATGGCAAATATAGGACGGTGTAGACGTTTAAAAGTGTCTAGCGGCAAATCAGACACACGCAGCAAGTAGAATTAAGTGCGAATGTGAAACCGCGATGAAAGGACTGATATGTAGACATCTATGTAAATTGCGAGAACGAGAACAAGAAACGGGAACGAGAGTGTGAAAAAAAGAGAGCGACTATAAGAGTGAATCGAATCGGGATAAAATTGACTCGACTGAAACATTTTGTACTATCTATTGCTTTAAATGTAACATAGATAACATAGATAAATATCGTTTAATAATTGATTCAACGTATCTTATACGAGCTTTTCAAATATGTACGTTTCTTTCCTACAAAATTTATTATTTTATTTTTTTATAAAAGACAGGTTTTTTTAAGTACTTTTCAGAAAAGCAGTTATTGTCGAAACTACGGACTAAAAGTGGACATTTGTTCTCTTCGTTTAATTATAATTTTGTGAATCAGTCTTATTCTGTTCGATAATAGCTATTGAGATAGAATGAGAGAGAGAGAGAGAGAGAGAGAGAGAGAGAAGGAAAGAAA
>NW_012130069.1:5911552-5928202 GCF_000143395.1 Atta cephalotes | reverse complement strand
ACACACACACACACACACACACACACACACACACACACACACACACACAGTTACAATTTTTTACTATATGCAGTTATGATATTTTCTTTTACAAAAATACATTATACGTTCATGCCAACTAATATCAAATTTCAAAAATTTCATTCTATGGGAATAACAATTGCATGAAGTAAAGTCATGATCAATTGCAGACGAATTGCGCATAAAGCAACTGACAGATAGCTCCCGTTAAGGGAAATGGTTCGCGAAAATGGGTAGCGAGAGACGCGATTTTGCGAGAGTAACCACCGATACTGGTGTCATTTCACGTCGACAGACGTGTTGACAGCTACGAAAAGACTTTCCCTTATTTCCCTTATTTGTATCCTACTCTCGTCGCCAAGTCGCGAGATACACACGTACGTGTTACACGCTGGGCTTAGATATAAGAAAAATATTTTTCCTGCTGCCTTAAAAAGGATAAAGGCATTCCCATAAGCCGTCCCTTGTCTGTCTTCGCACGTAAAATTTTCTATAAAGACGAGAAAAATTTCTATGTAATTGTAAAAAAATATTTGACATTTTTGTTTGCTGCCATATTTCATTAAATTTAAGTAGATTAATCAAAATTTAGATTTGAAAGGAGAATAGAAAATATATGTACATACGTGTATTTTTATGGAAAATTTTGTCAGTAAAAAATAAGGATAAGCAGTGAGCGAAAAATATACAGAAAAATGTAGAGAGGAAAAATATAGATAAAAATATAAAGAAAAAACAGAGAAAATGTTATAGAAAAAAAATGTAGAAAAATGTAATAAAGAAATGTAGAGAAAAATATTTAGAAAGAATATAGAGAAATATAAAGAAAAGAAACATGTGTAGAAAGAAAATATAGACAAAAATATTCGAAATTAATAATAAAACACATTTAACGCATATTTACATTAAGCAAAATTAAGCAAAATTAAATTTAAGTAAGAAACAATTAAAATTAATTAATCAGATTAAAATAAAATTCTAGAAAATAAAATTTTGTGAGTTATTTCTCGATTATGGTAAAAATTTTTCTTACTTTTTTCCTCTAATCTTTTGTTTTTTTTTTAAATCTTGTTTAATCCCGTAACACAACCATTGCATGCCGTGGGCTTTTACGGTAATTCGCAGTCGCGTCGTATCGGAGAATCGCGTATAATTGCGACTTACAAATTGGAGATAAAACGACGACTTTATTTACCACGTGAAGCGCAAGAGTACGTTTCTGCATTACATCGGACTGATTGCTCCCCAGGAAGCACGCAACAACCTTTTCGTAACAAGTCTTACTAAGGCAACGAATAATGAAACAAAATAATCTCGTGCAAAAGAGGAGGAAAGAGAGAACTGCATTTATCACGCGCTGTGGATGCTGCGACGTACATTCTACTTCAAAGAAATCCTATGTTTCTCCCTTTTCAATAGAATTTTATTTTTCCTTTATTCAATGCAACGTAAATGCATGCAACGTAGCATTTCAAGAGTGAACATTTAAAAAATGATTTCCGCGTAATAAATTCTACTTGGCAAGAAAAAATTGTTTTTCAACAATAGTGACTACGTGAATAGAGTAAAATAAAATATAAAATCAACAGCATAATATACGTTCAGCAAAACATTTAATTAATTAAAATATTAATTTAAATAAAGTAAAATAAAATAATCTCCCATAAATACACAATATAATTAATCATGTATTCTTTATAATTTTTTTTATTCTTTTTTTAATAATCATATTTTTATTATTATTCTTTTAATTTTTATTTTCTTCCTTATATATTGTATATTAATTTTTAATTATTTTGTGGTAAACCGAGGCAGAATTCTTTTAATAGTGGCATTAAAACTAGTCTGTTTTCCGCATGCTACCCAGTATATTGTGGCCGTAAACACACCATAAAGACAATGCCATAAAAGACAATAGTAAAATGTGCAGCGTACTTTACAACATTGTTGAACATCCTCCGCTTTTATCCACACTAAAAACATTTCTCTAAACCACAGTGTTTTCCTTCTCTATTTATAAATGCCTAAGGCATGACGCGCGGGTATAATCATGCTTATGGCATTATGATGTATCGCAAACAATCTTGCTGCTCGCGATATATGGAACTCCCTTAATGAAACACTTCGATATGGTGTTGCAGATAATAATTCAAGTAAATAACTCAAAACCTTAAGAAACCTTAGAAAAACCTTAGAAAAATAAGGCGTGCCCGCGAATAAATGATTTTATTTTATGAGTGTTCTTAATTAATTTCGATCATTTTAATTTTTCAACAAATAATAAGTAGATAGTTATTATTTTTCTTTCTTTAAATGTTAAATGTGTTCGTTAAAAATATTTAATTAAGACACTTGGAGTATTCTTCCAGAAATTTAGTTACTTATTTTCATTATTAAAACTTATTGTTAGTACTTTTATTATTTTCCAGGAAAAAGACAGAGATAAGAAAATATATTTATTTAGTGCAGTGGTAAGATTATACATATAAGTTATATATGTGTGTATATATATATATAATATTAAAAATAATAACTTATATATATATATATATAAAGAGAAAGAGAGCATTTAAACTTTTTTATTATTGATTACCTCAAATACAGTTATTAAATTATTAAGCAATTATTAAATAGATATCTTTCCGATATTTTTATCTGAAGAATGGTAATGACAGTAACAGATTCTAAATATCATCAAAATACATAATAACATAACAAGTCTCTTCTTTCATTCAATTCTTTTCGAAAATCCGCACTTGTCATTTGATGAACAATTAATCACGATGATCATTTACCACATTTTCTCGAGATTCTTATTGGAAAATAAATCGTTTATCAAATTCATAGGACTGCAATAAAGACTCTCACGTACCTCATGTCAAAAATATTCAATATATCAATAAATAATACTCTTTCAACACATACACATAAATTGAGAAAAATTATCTGATTTAGAATGTAATATTTATATCAAATTTTATTGCATAAATAATTGCCTTCTTTAATCAAGTATTCCATAAAGAATTAAAAATCTGTTTTCTAATTTAATTAAAATTAAGTAAAATAGTGATCAAATATTTAAAAAGAATAAAGAATTAGAGCAATATATAAAAAAATAAACTCCCAAAAAATAAATCATAAATTCAAAAAATAAAAGATTACACTTACAAAAATATATAAAATATATAAAATATATAAAATCAATATAAAATATAATATAAAATTAATATAAACAAAAATAATGAAGACTAAAACATTAAAACATAATAAAAATTTTTTTTAATAAGAATTTTATAAACAATTAGTACAATTAAAATTAATATTAACAATACATAAAACATTACAAAAGAGCTGTTTTCAACAAAAAATCAATTCATTTCTAATCTTTTATATAAATGAATAAAAAAACAAGTCTTTTTACAATAAAAAAATTTTGTAATACAAAATCAATAATTTAATAATCTTGGAACTTGATCTCTATAAATCACTGTACATATATCGCAGTTAATAGTTAAAGAAAAATATTGCTCGCGTGAGAGGAAAATATTGCGAAAACTTACAGCAAAATATTAACGTGCAATAATGGTCATTGAAAGTGCTTTCCATCATATCGAAATTCTTCTTTATTATTCCATGATTGTTATCGATATTGATAACATTCTGCTTCCATTTTGATAGAAGTATAGAGTTTTAAAAAGAACAAATGGTCAAACATCATAATGAAAAAGCAAGCAGATTAAAAAAGATTTTTTTTTAATATAAATTGCTCCAGTTTACACGGAAATTTTAAGACTTTTAAAATATAATTTCAAATTTGTATATGAAAAAATTCTATATTTTGTAAGGGGAATGAAAAGGTTGCGGGCCTTATTAAATTAAGATTGAGAAGCTACTATTAGAATTCAGCTTTATGATAAATAAGAAATATACCTAAGCAAATTATGATGTACCATCTCTACGCTATCCGCAAGGAAAGTATAACGGGAAGTATAAATACGATAAAAGAAAAGAAAAATAAATTCCTATAGAAAAATAAATTCCTTTAATCGAAATAAAAAAGAAAAGGTAAAAAACAATCACAGTAAAAAGAAAAAAGATAAATTGCTAATAAGATTCATAACAAATACAAATTTTATTAAATTCGTGTTTTTAAGAATTAAAAGATTGGAAAAGCATCGCTTTATATTTTCTTCTACAAAATTTGTCAATTATTCTATGAAATAACAAAGTTATTAACAGAATTAAACTTAGCTTTCGATAGGTACTCTTAAGTAGCTCGCAGAAGTAATTAGTGTTATATTACAGAGAGGATGAATATCGGCCACCTCTTTGTAAGCTTATCAGCGCGACGAGGCCCTGATACGTCAGTCATTAATAGGGATGTGCTAGATATTCGTGTTCGCTGATAACTTTCCATTTCATGAAGATAGAGCGGATTAAATTAAATTCGCTAAATTCAAATTTCACACAAGAAAGGAAGCCTTTAATATAGAAATTTAATAAAAATAGATCCGTAGATTAAAATGAAATATGAAACTTAACAAAGAGCTGTGTGTAACTTTATTATAAATAATACATACTAGGTGTAGTAAAAAGAAATTCATTATTTTTCCATTCAATTTCATGCAAAAATAATGGATTTCTTTTTACTATACTTAATATATAAATTATAGCTTTTATAATATCTAATAATTACAAAAACTTATAAATGCATGTATAAGTAAAAAATATAAATACTGAATAAAAAATAAAGAAAAAATGAAGAAGTATGGAAGCTGTTTCTTCAATATTCTCATTAATTGGCTTAAAAACATTGACTACGTTAAAAATCAAAGATAACAAGGAATAATTATGATTTGTAATCAAATTGATGATTATTTTTTTCGTGACACCCTCTATAGCGTTTTATAACCTTAATGTTCGCGGCTACGTTGCGGCAGATGGGGCCATCCACGCTATGTAAGCCCGCTCTGTCCGTCGTATCCAGTCAATTGTCCCAATTCCCAGGCGGAAATCGATAACGATGCCCACAAAATTTATTTGCAAATTCGCACGCTACTATCATAGTCGTGAAAGTGAGCCATTGTGTCTCGCGCTTCGACGAAATTCCGAAGCTGTCGGAACTGAAACGACCGAACTTGCGGCGACTGTCATTAACGAGCGGAATCTGTCGAATGTGCTGATGATCCGTTTTCTGATGATTTCTTACAGCTTATTATATAGCTTCGGCTTTATTAATTTTACACTGGAGATCCATTTTACTCTCTATATATATATATATATATATATATATATATATATATATATATATATGTATTATTATTATAATATATTATTATATATATACATACATACATAGGTATTGTTATTATTATCTTTTTGTTATTAAGAGTGTAATAATTATTTTAATTACATTATATTGCAGCATTTACAAAATAAGAACATAATTTAATATTGATAAGTAGATTAACATTACAGTGTAATAAATTATAAAGAATATAAATAAATTTTCATTTTTCTGCCAGTTATTATCAGCAGAAATGGAAATAAAACAAACAAATTCTTTGAATCAAAATGTATAACTTTATGTCACAATGCAAGAGATACAATTAATATTATATTATAAGTAATATTAACGTATCACGTTTGTCAACGATGATAATGGACGAGACAGTGGTTGATTTGCGAAATCGATATGATTTCAATATTTATCGGTGGTGTAAAGGCCATCTTACCTTTTATACACGTCAAGGCTGGTCGTGTATCTATGACCGACTTAATATCTCACCACATCTCCACTAACATGGCAAAATATCTGCGGTCCACATCAAGTACATAGCTTTATAGTGATAAAGCCAACGTTAAATATATTATTTTAATATCAATAAACAAAAGTTTTCCAAGAATTATGAAGTTATTATAAAATTATTATAGAGAAAGGTCAGAAAAAAAATTATGTTGAATTTGTTAAAAATATAAAAGTATAAAAGATCAAATGATAATTTAATAATGACAGCGTGGGTTCAAAAATGTTACTCACGCAAAAGTATTATTAGCTGTATTATTAGCTGTATTATTAGCTTACTATATTCAACGTAAACTTATTATGAAATTCCAGCATTAAATAATTATACTTTTTTGTGATGCAGCAATAAATTATTTCCTATTAAGTATTCATAAATAAAATTAAATTAATCTACACAAACTTTGCGTTTTAAAAATATTATAAAACATTATTCAAGTAAAAGATTAAAAAATAATAGATTTAAAAGTAAAGAAAAATATTCTATAAGAAAAAGAAATATGTTTGCGCATTACGTTATCGATCTTTTTCGAAAGAAAAAAAGAAAGGAAAAATTAGCATTACACTTACTTCTTGAAAAAATAGATTCTTTAGAAAATAGATTATTCTTTAATGAAAAATGTTAAAAGCATAAAATATTATTTCTTTACATAAATTAGAATAATGTAAATTAGAATTTTTTTTACATAAATTAGAATACAAACTTTATTATATCATTTATAAGTAAGTATATTTATTTTTAAACATTTTAATTAAGTACATAGAATGCATTTATATGTATTAATGGAAAAAATAATATTATTAATAATATCGCAATAATGCAATCTTGCAGTAATTGATAAAAAAGCAAAAATGTTCGACAAATAAGATGTGTATAACATTAATTATGAAAAATATAAAAAAAACCCTATAAAAAATCCAATAAAATAAATAAGAAGTACAATAAAGAACGGAAAAAATATATATATAAATAAAGAAATATATATATATATAATATATATATAAATATATATATAAATAAAGAAAAATATATCGCGTAATATTAGTATTCAAGAACTTTTTAGGCAGTCAATTGGAACAAATGATGTGCAGATGTATTTTTACTCAACAAACAGTAAGGCGACAGAATGCATAATTCCCAAAAGATTAAACGTGACTTGGATCCAGTAGTACTTCTCCTTGCATCTATTACAACTCACATTTTTTTTTACTCTCTAACGTGACTGTTATGGCAATGAAATAAAATGAATTCTCTAAAATGAATTTTCTTTGTATATTTACAAGAATTTATATATATTTATATAAGATTCTGTAATTCTGAAAACTCTTTATTCCGTATTATTTTTTTTTGTTTCAAAAATTTTATTAAGCATTAAAATCAATAATTATAATATTAAAATCAATAATTATATTATCCTAATATATAAAAAAATATTAATCTCTAATGATAAATAAAATTTCATGTCTTTGACGTGATATCTGCTAAAAATTTATTTTTAATGAATACATTATTAACATAAACATAAAATTATACATTGTAAGTAATTTTTATCATGCTTGTGTAGAATACATATGTATTTTTCAAAAAATGCAGACTAAATAAGTCGTATAACCTAAATCTTTATTGGAATAAAGTTTGTCATGTCAATCTCAATATGCATTAATGAAGTCAATTTTGCGAGCAGACCTTTCAACCTTTAAAAAGCTCACGAACAGCACTGCCAGCAGAGAAAGCAGTTTTGCATGCATGCGCTTAATCTGTACAAAGAATCGACCCCTTCCGTCCTACCTTCTTCATCAACTCAAGGTCACACATACGAACCTCGAAAGGTTCTTCGTTTCAAAAAGAACTTCTTCGAACTCGGGTTTTTGCGATTCGCCTATCCGATATTTCAAATCCTTCAATCGATCGCTCTTATTGCTCCTTCCATTTCGCTCCTTTCTACTAATATTCTATACTTATAATGTCATTCATATCATTTAGGTGGCACACAATGGTTAATCTGGTTGATAGAAAACGCATCATGGAAATTAGTTAAAACTGCTGTCACATTTACCTTTTTTTCTTTTTATAGGAAAGCATTTATCAAGCTTCTCCCCTGGTGAGATGAGATTTAATCGATATTAGTCTTTAAGAAGGATATTCTACCTCGTCATCAAACGATAATCAGAAAATCGAAAGAAGAACGTAACTAGCGAATCAATTAAATTCGGAAAAATCGCTTTCTGCGATTATGAATTAATTATCATTTCAGGATGACAAACTCTTTTATATATACTAACAAGAATAAGAATCTTGTTATCTTGTGTAATCTGTTCCTATATACATATATCAAAAAACGATGCATATATTTTTCTTTTTTTAAATTATTCTTAAGCTAAATAATTTAAAAGTATTTCATATGTACACATGATAAAAGAATTTAATAAAAAAGTTTTATTCTGTAGCTTATAATTTAAAGATGTAATTATTAATTAAAAAATATATTTCTCTTAATTCAATTCTTGTATCATTATTTAAATTATTATCCATTATTTAAATTAACAAATACTTAAATTAAAAATATTTTTTAATTTATTTTGTTAATGTAATCATTAAACATTAAATAATTTATTAATTAAATTTTTACTTACTTGAAACATATGACGTCAGATTTTAACTGTGGTATTTCAGGACTGTGAAAAAGAGAAGAACAAAATATTAACGAACCAGATATGAAACGAAACTCCAGCATCGAACAGGCCATCAATCATTTCTCCGGTTTCCAATTTTTCTCCCAATCGCGCTATAGTGACCTGCCGAAATTTTTCATGCTATCTGCAAGTTGTGATAACGTATTGCAAATATGTAATGTAAATTCTTCAAATCGGACGTGTCGAAAGTTTTCTGTTTAATATTTCGAATCTTTCATGAATAACAGTGTCTACAAAAAAAATAAATTCAAAAAATATAAATTCAAGAATTCCATAAATATATTTTTGTATTCAATATTCAAAAATGTAAAGTAAAAAAATTACATTTAAAAAGTTAATATTTATACATACATATTTTATATATCATAAATAAAACGATATGCAATAATTTTTATAAAAATATCTGCAAATATATATTTCTTATCAAGCTAAAGTTGTTTCAAATAAAATTACTTTATACCTTCACGAAATCTACAAAATACAATTTCTTATAATCCAAAGATTAAGAAATTATTGATTTAAAATTAGAAAGAGAGAAATTCTTAAATTTTTCTCCCTCAAGTCAGTAATTTGAATCGCAAACTAAAATTCATATTTCATTACACATTATTAATAGATAAAAATAAACGTATTGTATACATTAAATTGAGAATCTTACTTTCATCTTACTTTCATCTATATTAATATCCATATAAATAATAGATATAATCAGAGGACAATAATTTTTCCAATACATTTATTCACATTTTTGTATTTTTGTATTCAGCGACAGTCGGTAACGAATCGTTCGAAGATACGTAGAAATCAACTCACTTTCTTTCAGACTTTAAACCAATGGATACCGCTAATCAGTATGAGTTACTAACAGTAAGTCAGAAAATATCATATTATAAATTTTCAATTGATAACGTGATTGAAAAAAAAATTTTTTAAACTCATAACTGATCTTATAAAACATCATGAATATAATAATTTAGTATAGAATTTACGCATAGCAAAATTAAAGTAAAATAAGACGAAGTTATAAAAAAATGTTTTATTTTAAAATTAAGTTGTCGCATAAGAATGTAAACCTCAATGTTATATATGCTAATTAAGTTAATTAAGTTAATTAGCATTTCCAGCAAAAACAATAATAGATTGCACAGTTTAATTATTCCAATTTCCTGTGTATTGTAGTCAAATCACTTAACTGAAGTTATAATCATCATTTGTGTATTATTCTAAATAGCGCGATTGAATAAGTATATTCTAAGGGGAAATCGGGGCCGGTTACAGTTTTTGATTAATGATTTTTTTAGAAAAAAATGGATGCCTGATTTTGAAATATTATGTACGTTATATTTAATATATCTACATCCTTTAGATATTAAAAGAAATATTACTCGTAAATTTATTATATTATAAAAATAAGTTATTTAATTTTAAATAAAGTTGCAAAAATGTGACAATTAATCCCGTATTTTGGGTTGATTGCCACGTTCTCGGATTGGCAGTAGCATATTTGTTATGGACAACACATATAAAAAATACAATTTTTATTTTAATATTAGTTCTATATTTTGAGAAATAATAATAATTATATGATATTAATTTGAATAAAATAGCTATTTTAATCATAAAATACTTAATTTGTTTTAGTATCGTAGTTTTTATATAAAAATGTTTATATATAAAAGTTTATATATAAAAATGAAAATACATATGTATCTATAAAATATATTTGTAAGTATATTCTCTAAAAATGTGTGTTCTCTAAAGTTATTAAAATTAATTGTCTTAATCTCATTTGGTCAATCTACCTCCATTTTTAATGAATGAGATATTCACAATTTGGGGAAATCAGGATAATGATTAATTAATTGTAGTACAGATCTTTTAAGACAAGTCATTCTATGAATACAGAGATATCACAATTAAAAAATGCCAAAAAACTTGTCAAACAACAAAATAAATGACAAGAAAAATTTACTCACTTACTCAACTTCATTTTTTTTTAAATTATTATAAATAATATATACAATGCTTGTGATGCAAATCATTTTACACAACAAATTAATATAATATCAGCAATCTACAGTAAAAAGAAAAGATTTTTCTGTCACATCTTATTTGAATTATATATTTTTGATCAATCCCGTATGACAACCAGCTCCAGTCTCTCCTACTTTAACACATTTTTTTGTTAATGAATCAATCAGCATACTCACGTTTTAATATTTAAAGTATTAAATACATTTATTTTACACAAATAATTTTAATATCTATAATAATCATGTATTAAAACCCTTTTACAAATTTATATTACACATATAACGTATGTTATACAATATATTAGATGTAGTAAAAAGAAATCCATTATTTTTTCATTCAATTTCATGCAAAAATAATGGATTTCGTTTTACTACATTTAATATATATTATAAAAAATTAATGAATTTAAAAAAATGTGATCACACATATAGAATATGTTTGTGATCAAAGAGCATGTAATATGTAAGTACATTTTTTTCATACAATTCAAAGCAACAAAAATTAAGATCATAAATATAAACTTATAACAAATAATAATAAACTTATATAAAAAATTATATTTTAATAATTCAATCATATATGCGCCATCATAAAATCATTTAAATCAATAAAAATAAATATTAAAATGATCAAATTATATGACATGTATATTATATGCATTTTACATAATCAAGATCTGTTCTCATTAATACTATTACGGATCAAGGTTGTAGTATGTAGAAATATAATATAAAAAAATTGTAAGTTTTATGCAAAATGTCAGGGATTACTACATTGTTAATTGCAAAAAATACGCTCTGAGTTTAACATAAAATTTCTATTCTTTCGCGTAATTTCTTCTCTGCTTTTAGTTCTTTATGCAAATTCTTCTTTTATAAATATTCAAAATTTAAGAGTTCCATAATTTAAAAGAACAATAATATTTCTAATAATTTTTCAACAAATCTAATAATTCTAATGATTTTAAAACAATCTTATTGATACTAACAATTTTAATCACTTCCATAATTTCAATAAATTTTGATTTCTTTTCTAATTATTGATAATATTAATAATTTCACTTTATTTGAATTTTGAAATATTAATTTGTAATGAGATATTTTATTTATTATTTTCACTTGTTCCATTTACATATAGAGTGTGTTAAGAAAATTGGTAAATTATATATTATTTAATAAGTATTTATGCGAAAATGTGTAAAAAACAGTTATAAGAAAGAGAGAAAGTTGTAGGAAAGAAATTTTTACTAGTTATTTGTTCTCTCTCTCTCTCTCTCTCTCTCTCTCTCTCTCTCTCTCTCTCTCTCTCTCGCGCGCGCGCGCGCACGAGTGTACATTTTTGCAAGTGATAATTCATTACAACATCGCAATCCAGTGGCAATACAAGTAAAAGGAGGGATTCACTCCCACTATTCACGTACAGCCGCGACTACCTCTTTCCCACGAATTTTCTTGTAAGACTACTTCGTGTGTCACTTCAGTTTGTCAAACTCGCGAGTAACGAACAACAGAGTGCTGTAAGACGAAAATTCCTTTTCGTCAAATTCAGTGAAGCATTTGCAATCATGGACAATTCCGTAGAAAACTTCGCCGTCCATGTTAGCTGCAACCTAAATTATGTGCCTTCCGCTATCGAACTCGTAGAAAGTGAGTCTTGACAACATACGGATAATAGTGCGGTAAATTCTGCCGGTGCTATAAATAAAGTCTAAATAAAATTAGGATATTTTTTTTCAAATTATCTTATACCTCGAAGAATGTATTAATTTTATCTACATATATTGTTTAAATTTTATTTAATACTTATATGTTTCTTGTACGAATATTGCAATTGTTTATCTTGATACAATTTTTATACTCAAAAGAACATAAAAAAATCTTTAATATTTTCTAATATTTTCTTCTAAATTTAGAAATATTTTCGATATAATAACTCGGTATGATATAAGCTATGATATAAGTAAAATGGAAAATACATGGATAGATGGAATAATCAATATTCTTAAACTAAAGAAAAACTTTTCATCATAAAATCAATAATTTCAATGTAATAATAATTTCTTACTAATAATACTTAACAGAATTATAATTAAGTTTGTATGTTACTATAGTAATTATATAATAAAACGATTAATAACTTATTAAATTAAAAAATTATAATCTCAAAGGTATTATAAAAAAAATCAATTAAATAATATAAATAGTTCCGCGATCATTATTAAAGTGCGAGAAATTTTTTATTTTCTGAATTCTTTTATGATAATTATATTAATTTATCATTAAACAACTATTTATATATATATATATATACATGCGTTGTGATGATACAATTAATTTTGTTATCAATTTCCTTATTTAAAAAATATCATTTGTAATTTATTTGCATTGTACTATATATTGAAGATTCAAACTCGCTCAAGATAGCATTATGGATATAATGATAGTAGAAAGTGAGTTACGTACATCTAAAGCAGGTATTGTAAATTGGTGCAATAGAAATCACGTAACAGAAATACATTTAAGTTGTATCAAGTGCCTCTCTAGTTTTGAAATTTTGAGTAAAATAATTTTCATATAATAAGAATGCAATTTTAATGCATATATTGTATTTACATACATAAAAATATATTAATTCGTAGTCGTTCTTTTTTACGAAAGTAAATTTATCGCGATGCATATAATGTAGGTATGTTTGCGTTGAGCGATGTAAACGCATCGGTGAAAGTTGGACTCAAGTTCGCTTGATACATGAGACCTTATTCATGCGAGTTGAACATCCTCAAAAATCCTCGGACGTAACTTATATGAAAAATACTTGTTATTCTTAAGCGCATACATGAATTATCGGAAATATTTCTAGATTTAGAAAAAAATATAAGGAAGTATCAAAGATCTTTTATGTTCTTTTTAGTTATAAAAATTAAATAATAATTTTATCAAGATAAACAACTGTAATATTCATACAAGAAACATAAATATTATATAAAATTTAAACAATATATGTAGATAAAATTAATACATTCTTCGAGGTACAAGATAATTTGAATAATTACTTTTATGAATTATCGCGAATGTTTAATTCATTACGGGAATTATACAATTATATAATTTGCAAACAATTATATAATTTATGCTACTATAATTATAAACATTATTGAATGAATAAGTTAAAAATATTACTTTTGATAAACACCATGATTTGCAAATCTAATATTATGCGACTATCTTTCTATATATACGTGCTTTTTTGTGTTTGTTAGAATATATAACCAATAACTTTTTATTTATCTCTATATAACAAATATAAATAAATTTTCATTTAAATAAAAATTTTTCATTTTGGCATAAAATATTGTATAATAAATATTGTATAATAAATGGTATAATATTGTATTACATATGTCAATTATTTTTAGACATCTTTCAACATTCCTAATAAATAATTTCCTTTAGATAATTGTTGTTAATATAAATCTTAGAATTTCTTTGAATAACTGTTTTGTTTTTTTAGTGTAATCTTACGATTTCTTTAGATAATTGTTTCTTGGTATCTTGTACAATTTTTTCAGATAAATACGTGATAACACTAAAAAAATTAATGTGTTATTGAAATTGATAATATAAATTAAAATTAGAAATGTATCGACTTTAAAACGTTATGTAATAAACTGTTCTCAATCTACAGTAAGTTATTTGTACAGCATCTTGACTCACATTATATAGCTTTCTAATTCACAATGTTAATAAAATCTTAATTACGTTAGAATTTCAACTTTATCTTTATCATTAATGTTTATTGATAAAATAAATGAAATTAAAAATAACGATAATGATTTTTAATAATACGTTGAAAACGTATATTATCAAGTAATTTATAAAGAAATTACTAACGCTAGAATATTATATCTAGATCTCGATATTCAAAATGTTTATTTTTATTTTCAACAAAATCAAAATTAAAAAGAATAATTTTATTTATAATTTTATCATAATTGAAAAAACAATATATTAATTTTCATTATAAATATTTTATGTATCCATATACACCATTAATTTATAAATAAAAAATAAATTAGGAGCGATAACTATTTCAAACCATTGTTTATTTTAAAAATAAAAATCGAAAAAAGGAACTAAATTAAATAAAAAAATAAAAAAGGTACAATTGTTTTTACAAAATTTTATTAAAAACTTTTGTTATTAATTTTTTAAATTATTGTTTCTTTTTGCAGGTTTAAATGCATTGGGTACTGTATTATTAAGCGTCGGTTCAATCATTTTGGTCCTTACAATATACTTCTTTGCCAGTGCTTGTCGCAATATCCTCTCTCAAAAAGATTCGGAATTTTATAAAACAAACGCCATTATAATCCTATCGGTATATCCTATCGTAAGCGTTTGCAGCCTCATGGCGATTGCGATACCAAGGTAAAAAGTAAAGGCAATTATTTACGATATCGAAATAATGAGAGAAACTTGCAATTAAGTGTAAAATAAAAACATAAGTATTGTATCGTTTCTATTTTCATTTCATGCATTAAATTCGCCTTAGATCTATAATTTAAAACAGGACTCTATATATAATAAGAATAACAAGCTTATACATTAAAATTTAATGATAAAATATTTTATTAGTAATTTATACATATATTATAATTTATATATATATTAGGTGTGGGAAAAAGTTCGTAACGTTTTTTTAATGCCATCTAACGGGAAAAACGCCACGAACTTTTTCCCATCTAATATATAATTATATATATATATATATATAAATTATTACCATACAAAATGTTTTATCATAAAATTTAATCTATAAGCTTGTTATTCTCCTAATAAAATAAAAATTCTTAAAAAAATATTTTCTTAACACATGATTAAAAATAAAAAGTAAAATTCAAGGAATTTAGTATCTAAATAAATATATTTCAGTAAATATTTGAATGAATAACTTCAAAATATTACTTTATAATATTTAGATAAATAACTCTTTCTCTTTTTACAAAAATTCTATACAAATGATATTTTAAGAAAATATAAAAAAAAGAAGAATAGAATGAACATAATACATATTAGAATATACTTACATTATCAATTTGACGCATCACTATTTCATGATATCTGATAACTGTGTGAATAATGATTGCATTGTTAACGATACTTTTGAAATAAAATGTTTATAATCCTCTATTCATATGTTAAATATTAATTTAATGACTTGCTTAAAAAGTTATCACTTGCATAGTTGAATAAGAGTTTTATTCAAATCTTCTTTTGCTTGCGCTTCCATCATTTATATTATGTATATTATTAAATAATAATATCCTATGTTATGTTTACAATTATTTATATAAGATATATAAGATTGAAAAAAACTGATAAAAGTAGATTTTATTAATGTTTCTAAATTTTATTATTTACAAAAATTTCAATTTTTCGATAATTTCCTTGGAATTATCATTCTACGCTCATTTAACAAAACTTGTTGAAGAATGACATTTGTTTGACTTTCGACAGAGGCCAGTTACTATCGGAGGCTGTAACTCAAATTTTCTTAATGATTTCGCTGTATCGGCTTTATCTTCTCTTGCTGGATGTCGGTCGCCGGAAGATCAGCGAAACGCCAACGTTAATGTTACGAGTCGGGCCCTGTTGCTGCTGGCCGTGTCTGCCCTTTCCAAACCTTCAAATGACCGACACTAATTTGTCTTGGATAGGAATTCTGGCCCTACAGCTTCCTATCGCCCAGGTAAAAAAAGATCTCCCTCCCCCTCCTGTTCACGCTTCGATTATCACTTTCCTCACGCTAAATAACTATATCTAATTCCATGCAAGTTGATTAAAATTTATAATTAAAACTTATAAGAAGCAATTGTCTATCATATAGGATTAATTTAAATTTTCACAATGTAGAAAACAATTAAAATATAGCATATATACCATACTTATGTATTTATTTCTTTGTGGCTGCATAATTATACCTAAATTGAAAACTGATTAGACTAATTTAATTTTTTCTTTACTTTAAAACTTCTGCTATTACTTGAAGCAAATACAACTTCTGATATAGTGGAATAGACTGATTTTCTTAATTTAATT
>NW_012130069.1:5909182-5911203 GCF_000143395.1 Atta cephalotes | reverse complement strand
CGTGGCGTTTTTCCCGTTACATCTAACGGGAAAAACGCCACGAACTTTTTCCCATACCTAATATTTATATTCTTTTTAAATAGGATTTTTAATAGAATTTTTAATAGAAAAATTGAGACTTTTCTTTTATATAGAAAAATCTCCATCATATAATGATGTGTATAATGATGTGTATTTAAAAAACTAACAATAAATCAAATAAATATTTCTCTATATAAATTATTTTTTAAAAAGATAAATATTTTCCAGAAAAAATATTTTAGAATTGAATAAACTATTTTGCAGAATTTCAAATAACAAATACTCAAAATATTAAAATATTTTTATTTAAAAGATGAACGGGATTGATTAAAAAATATTTTAAAATCTTGAAAGTTTAATATAAAAGAATTATATTTTCAGAGTCTTCTGTATTTCATATTGCTCTATATGGAAGCTGAGGATCCAATGCTTGCCACGCAATACGTTACGTTTCTTCAGCCAGTCATGGTTATCAGCATACTTCTAGGGATATATAGTTTAACTGTTACCACAAAGACTTTGCACACAGCAGTTCCAGGTAATGAGTATGATTATTTATTAAACGTTCTTTTGCCAAACATTTTATGAAAGATTTATTCACAGTATACTAACCTTTTTCAATATCTACGGCTTTCTACATACATATGATTAATTAGTATTCTATTTTTTTCTTATAAAAATTGCTTATAATATTAAAAATTTAAGAGTATTTGCATAGTAGTGGAACAAAATTTTTTATTTATCACAATTTTATTTATGCAATCATTTTATTTGTTGCAATATATTTATTGTAATGGAAAAATGTTTAAACTCTGAGAGAAAACAATTCTTTTATATATTTCATTCCTAGTTTATATTTTATAATTTAATTTTTATTTTATCTTTATATTATATGTATTAAGTGTGATACTTTTAATTCAATTTCACTTTTTACGCGGTGATGATTCAATTAATATTAATTTTTTTTAGAGAAACTTTCTCACATCTGTTAAGAGAAATTTATCATTTTGTAAGTCCAATATTTATAAGTCAAACAATAATTTTACTAAAAAGAATATGAATATTGTAGGAAACAATTTTTCGAGAAGTATATGTTGCTGCTGTTCATATGATATTAATAGGAATAAAAGTTTCTGATCGATATTATTTGTTTTCGTTTCAGAGGTCAAGTTACATTATAAAACACTGGTGTTACAATTAGTATTGTTGTTCTCGAAGCTGCAGACAGGTATTATCAAAGCTTTGCCCGCTACAGGCGTATTTCCGTGCAATCCTCCTCTCACCCCAGCAATTTACGCCAACGGTAATATAAATATTGCTATATTTTGCTTGCATCCGTTCATTTTTTATGTATTTTTACTCTATCTAAAGTCAACGATTAAGACTGATTATACAAGATATTAAAAATTATAAATACAATTATAAATATTGCAAGCTTCCAAAACTGAGAGATGATCTTGCTATTACATTATTTTTAAAAATATCTATATGATAAAAATAGATATTGTAAATGTTATCCAATTTATTTATTTGTATTTAATTATTTATTTATTTATTTATTTGATTTATTTATACAGTATCGTAATAAATAACTGTTCTAGATTGCTTATAAAATCTTATAAAGCAAATGAAATAATTTTTCTAAATATATATTTATTTACAATAATAAATGATTTATTAAGATCATAATATGAATACACAACAAGTAAGAATATTAAAGCTTATACAGTCAAAGCTGGATCTTTAATGCTTTATTAAATAATTCATGTAAATTATATATACATACTATAAGTAATATATTCTTCGCAATAAATTTATTTACAGTTTTTCAGCATATTAGTTTTTCTAATATGGATACGGAATTGAGCATCAAATTATTAAAATTGTCAATTTAATTTATAATATTATTACAGTAGTTTAATTATGTTTATAAGTCCGGAAAACTTCGACGCGCAGTTCGAATGACTACAAATATAGTATATATACATATATATATATAT
>NW_012130069.1:5897718-5905421 GCF_000143395.1 Atta cephalotes | reverse complement strand
TATATATATATATATATATATATATATATATATATNTATATATATATATATATATATATATATAATATTGTATATATACATGCATATATAAATAGTATAAATAATTCATATTGAATTATTTAAAGCATTAAAGATCTAGCCGTTATAGGCTTTCAACGTTATAGGCTTTTCAACCGTTACAGGTTTTAATATTCTTATTTGTTATATATTTATTTACTTATAATATGAATATTTCATTAAAATGATAAAATTTAATGATTGTATTGACTGTATGAAAACGAACGATTAATAAGTTTTTTAACATTTTTATTTGGAATATACAAATAAGTTGCTGGAATTGTATAATTATGTTACTTATATATTGTCGACTGTTTATTATTTAATTTACTATTATATCATATTCTGAGAGATAAAAGAACGATTTTAAGGTCCAATAGTTTCTTTAAACAGTATGATTATTCAACTCTGAATTTAGAATACGTCTATACTTTTCACTGCTCCTACTGCAATTAACTATAACAAAGAAACTCATTTCACTGAAAAAAGAGACGTCACGCAGCATCCGTGAGCACCATAACAATTTACTGGTTACGTGTTATGAATAAATTTCCCAACTAACATGAGATAACATTGGCAAAAAAAAACTACTTTTATACATTAGTGTTGCAGAATATTTTATATATATTATATAATATTAAATATAATTTATAAATATATTAATATTTTTATTTAATACTTAATATTAATACAATTATTATGATTCCGCTTAATTATTAATTCCGCTGAAATAACTTTCAAGTCTCAGAACATATTTTCAAACTATCTTATAAATCAATTATCCTTTTTAATCTATATTTAGAACATAAATAGATATTTAAAATAATTATAATTAATAAAAATAATTATAATTAATTAATTAAAATAAATTTTTTAAAACATTTCACAATGGTAATAAATTCTTTCTCTAAATTAAATAGGTTAATGTAATACAAGTAATAATGTCGCTTCATATAATTTTTCTCTTCTCGATTTCAGTGACATGCAACGCGCTGATGCTAATCGAGATGATGGTGCTTTGTTACGCCGCGTGGTATATATATTACGTCGATTTAGAGAAGAATCAAGAAACAGACGCAATAGATAAAACGTCAAAGACTTCAGGTCAGGTAGATGCGATGAATAGCAACGACAGCAATAAACAGCTCTCAGCGACTGTGTGAAATTTAACAAATCATCAAAGATATTAATGTTTATGAACTTTTCTCAAAAAATTTTCCAAAGGCACATTTAACGCACATAAAGAGAAAGATAATATAATACTCGTAAAAATAACTCGATATTCCAAGCTTTTACTACACTTTACTATAGATAGTTTGCTAAGATTAGCATTCGGAGATAGAACTGATTTGTACAGAGATGGAACTGATCTGCACATTTTAACGATTCGAGACTGACTTTCTCTAATCAATTAGAAGAGATATTATCCACTTTCTATTTTTCACTTTTTATCCTTTTAATTCTTCGCTGATAATGATGTTTATGATGTATTCTTAAGAATAAGTAGAGACATTGTACGTGAGTGTAAAAATTCTGAAAAGATCTATAGATCTAGATTCTCGTCGTAGATGTAGTTCTTTGTAAATAGCAATTCGTTTAAAATTATATGATAACACATTAAATATATAAACAAATTTATATATATAATATACATATGTATTTCATACGTAATTAAAGATCTCCATTTCTTAAGAATTTATATCTTAAGATATTTAAGATAAAGTAAAATTAGTTGTAAAAAATGTATTCTTATATTTCTGAATAATTTAAGAAAACGACAAGGAGTTGTAGATCCTGATTAAACAAGAAAATAAGATTGCAGGGATTATTTTATCACAAATTATGTGTGTTAAAAGATCTCCTTTTTAAATTCGATAATCATACGTAATATTGAATAAAAAATATATGTTCTCTGTGTCCCTATTTATATTTATCCAAAGTACCATCACTTTCTTTGTATCTATATTTAAAGAGATACGTTAATATTCCGATAAGGTATTTCCACGAAATGAATTAAGCATCTTCATCTTAGTGACTCTTCTCTTTCAAGATGAACAGATAAGGACTTTTTTACAGATAAGGATTTTCTTTTACAGATAAAGTCTGTTCTTCTGATTTGTTACTCTATCTTGAATCTTCCTCTTTATTTATATCACACTTTGCTCGTTCTCATAAATCGTTATCAAGTTTTACAATTAAAACTATAGATCTTTCTGATATTTTCAAAAACTTAAATTAAGGTCTCATTTTGATTTTGAAAGTCTTATTTTACATTGTCTAATACATGTTATCAATATAATTTGTTAAAATATTGATAAAAAAATAACTTAGTAGTAGTAGTAATTGTAAATGTGTGTGTGATGCGTGCGTGCGTGCGTGCGTGCGTGCGTGCGTGCGTGCGTGCGTGCGTGCGTGCGTGCGCGATTTCGGTGCGAGGGTCATAAAAAGCATTTAAAAAATAAAGGCAAGATTCATGTTAACACGAATAATCTTCATATTAATATTATAGAAATTATTTCCACCTTTTCATAAATAAATGAAGAATGTAATTTATTATTATAAATTAATATTTTATTAATTTATTGTTATTAGCATACAAATGTTAATTTCAAATATATTAAAAGGATTAATGCGTGCATCGACGGTGGATATCAGCGGTGACAGAATGAAATTATCAAACTGAAAAAGTTATGGAGAGAGATAAAACTGCTACGCACAGTTTCCATCCCTTTCACTGCCATTCTTCTATGTCCACCCTCTATGAGAGGACAAACGATTATATCGCGTTCGAACAAGAAAAAAGAATCTTGTGGGGGTCTGTGTACCCCCTCATTTTTCCAGTGATTTCAGGGTCCGCTCGCCGCCTACCTGCGACCAGGCCCACCGAAACTACAAAACACACTTCTCTGTCTCTCCCTTTTAACCCCCTTTCTTACTAAGACGCAACTCGCCGCTTGAGACTCGATCCTCGACCCTCTTCACGGGACGTGATCGTGATCGAGCTTTACAGCCGTAATAGATTTAACAGTTTCCTTCGAAGGATTGGCTTAAGGAAAGGAAGGGAAGAGAGAAATTTGCTGAAATTGAATAGGTTGCTTCCTTTTCTTGTTTCCACGTGGATAGATAGGTACTTCTCGCTTTAATTGTTGAATTGAAAAAATGATCCACTTTTTGGACAATTCCATATTTTATTCAAGCAGTTATATTATTGTTAGTAATATTATTATTATACAATCTTTATTATACATTCGCTAGTAAATTATTAAAAGGGATAACAATTATTTTTTGCTTGATTAATTTTCTAATAAGATATTGCTTTATACATAAATAAAGATTTATTTCATTTAATTATATTTTTAATTATATTTTTAAAAGATATATCTATTCTTTTTGTTTATTATCAATTTTCATCGTGAAATATATGCAGCAAAAACAAAAATAAATTTTTGGAATTAATATTTTTACATTTTCTACGTTTTCCATCAAGTGATATCGAAACAAACGGAAAAATGCATTTTGTATCGATATCCTATCCTTTATCATACTTAAAAGATTTCGAATATTACGGTCAGTAGTAGTAAAAATCATCGTATCGTAAATGCTAATTGGTAATCTACTATGGTAGAACTAATTAAGGCACTACCCGAGTCTCAAATGGGACGTCCAAATTGTTTTCTACGTCGTTCGTCTTGCCCCCCATCACCCCCCTTCCGACTAAATAGTCTTGGGAAGAGATAAAAAGAGAAATTGGACGATTTCGCGAACTAATGAGCTGACCCTAGCGGACTTTAACATAATCATCCTTATGATTTATAATAGAAGATCGTCTCTTCCCACAGACATTCTTTTTGCAATGTATCGCATCATTTCTATCTCTTTTGAATTTATTAAAATATTCGTTGGAATTTATAGATATCACATCTGCACATACATTTGGTATACGCGCGCGCGCGCGTATGTGTGTGTGTGTGTGTGTGTGTGTGTGTGTGTGTGTGTGTGTATCTTTTGAGCAATATTCCAATATAAATACATAATATAAATTGCCAGTTCATGACTAAGGAAAACATGTCGGAGAACGAAGAATCGCTCCCATAGGATTTCCAGATCCTTGGAGAGAAGAACGATCTGCCCAACCCGGCCATCTGTTGCACGCGAGAAATCGGAAAACGCTTTCCAGAATCAAGTCGACATATGGCACGCGGGTAGACAGATTTATCTTTAGACAAGAAAAAATACAGTTCAGTTGTGGGGTTCTATCTGCCAAAAAAATGTTGAGAAGATGGTAAGAAGAGGATGATTATTATCTATTTTATAGAGAGCTAGATTAACGCCAAAAGAAAAAAAATAAGTGCAAGGCAAAGAAAAAAAACAGTAATTGAGCGCTTATTTGTTACACAATTATAACACACACATGTATTCAGTATCCGTTTTATTACCTTAATATTATTTATCATAAAGTAGATCTAATATTTCACACTGATGCAATCAAATATTGCAATAGGTGTTATATACCAATCAAAATAATATCATATCGATAAATATAAGTTTACGATCACTGATCACATCGTGAGCAAAAAAGTTCTAATTAAGGAGTAAGTAGTTAACACTTCTTGCTACACACGCGCGTATTTATAGCATCAATTTATAGCATCATAAAGCCGTGGTATTCTGTTCCAGATTGCATTTTAGTTCCTTACACCATTACCTGCTGCATGTTTTAAGGAATATGCAAATCAGGGTAGACTCCAAGAACGTTTCAGACAGACAAGATTCGTGCGAGGTTGCAGAGTAGATGCTCAGAATCTGAGGTCTTTCTGAAATCTCTCAAGAGCAAGGGAAGTGATTACTTAGAGTTTTGAGTAACTGA
Organism: Atta cephalotes; assembly: GCF_000143395.1. Classification (NCBI taxonomy): domain Eukaryota; kingdom Metazoa; phylum Arthropoda; class Insecta; order Hymenoptera; family Formicidae; genus Atta; species Atta cephalotes. The sequence goes on along the minus strand of NW_012130069.1, from coordinate 5,900,497 downwards.
CAAAATACACGACAACGCACTTATAAAATGCTGCTAAGTTTATATATATATATATATACATATCCCTGTCAAGATATTTTAAGCCCTCCTCACATGATTAGTGGCATGATCTTTTTAAGCGGTACGTTTTTAATACATCAATAAAAAGCGATGTATATTAAATCTTAAGTGCTACTAATGTATCAGACAGCTGACATATCGAAATAGAGTGTAAAGTTACAGCACAAAAAATTATGATTTCTACGATATGTAGTATATATTATAGATTATAGATATATCACTATAATGACATCTCGTAATATTTAATATATTTTAAATTTAATATCAAAATTAAACTTGATTTAATAAAACTTGATTGGTTTTATTATAAAATTTATATATGTATCGTTCTACTGTAGATTAATTCTACGTAGATCAATTTATTGCGGAAATAATTTAAGCCGAATAGATACCTTAACATCCATCGGGCAAATCGATACTTTTATCGTGGCAATCATCGTTCCAGTATCGCGTTCCAGGAAGAATGGAGCACCGAGAAGAATCGTGTGCCCCGCTCTGCATTGAAATTCAAATTAAAAATCCCCGATCATAAAATTATCCCCGAAAAACGAAAAGCCGAGATGCGCCGAGTAATTTTCGAGTAATTTCGTGGTAGGTTCCGATCTCTCCTTTCCATGCTCCCCTTCCTTTGGATCCCTCTTCTGAGCAATCCTGCTAGAAAATAATGACCTGTGCCGCCGGCGACCATATGGTCTTCTTCTCTCTTCGGAACAACGAAGTGCACGAGCGAAACTTGGGGCTTTGACGTATCTCAGATACCGCCGGACACTTCTGCTACTCTCGATGATCGACGCGCGTCTCTGGATCAAACAAAGTTACTAGAACGAAGGTAGGAATTTCAAGATGCATTGTTTCGACATTTTCCAAATAGTTCGAACGATTTTGCTATTTTCTAACTCCGCTTCTTACATAAGAAGAATTTTGCTGATGTAATATTTTGTGTATAACTTATTACTTTAGTAGAATTCTTTTTGCGTAAGAGATGAGATTAGAAAATAGCATAAATTGTTTGAATGATCTTTAATTCCCGGTAAAAAAAAGTTAATAGAGAACAATTGAGAATGATAGGATTTCTATCAATTTTATTGTTTTCTAGAAGTTTATATCATTTTCTGTCATTGACCTCGCGAGCATCACGATTGATTGGATATGAATTCTATCATATTTTATCGGATTCTATAAGATTTGTACAAGATTCCTATAAGATCTGATTTAAATTAATGAATTTACGAATCAAATTTCGTATTTAAATATATAAAGTATTTTTATAAAATATTGTTCTCTATCAATTTTTTTTGCTAGGAATGTTTCTTAAATTAATTTATGCCATTTTGCAATCCGCCTTATCTTATACAAAAATAACTCTAAAATATAAAAATTCTGTTAAATGAAAAAATTTTGTTATTAAATCTATCTACATGTAATTCTTTATATGTAATTTTATAATTTAAATCAAGTATTAAGTATGTCAAATTTATTTATAACTTCAGAATAATCTCTACAGATTGACGAATTCTCGAATGGTTTATCCCAAATAAAATAAAATCTCGTCTGCGCATCCACTCTCATCTTACCGAATTTAATTTCCGTCTTCCCGCATCCAACAATGTTCTACCTTTTCGTTTTTTTTCTTCTATTCCTTTTCTCTATAAAATATGCTAAACGCCTGCGGAGCCACGACGCTCCTACCAACACTATTATTTATGAATTACGAACATTGTAAACGATGAAGAAGCATAAGCGATCGCACGATGAGGTCCTAGCCAATTTTGCCACTTCGAGCTTTACTGCATAACTTTAATGTGGTTAAGTTCGATATGCGCCCTACTGGGGTTCTTAGAATCGATTATCGCTTGATTATCCATCACTGTGTTACTTTTTGATTCAAGGTAAAAATTGTGATTTTAAATTATTGTACATTGTAATATGTAAATATTTTTGTACATATTCTAAATTTTAAAAAATTAATAATTAAAGTAACAAAATATAAAGCTCTAAAGAATTTAAATTTAATATTAAAATATTAGAGCTATTCGAACGGTATTAAATATCATATGCCAGTTAACAACAACAACTATATAAGAAAATAAATTTCAAACGGTTCGATCTTTAATATGGTCATCTTCAATGATACATATTAAAAAAATTGAAACAGGCTGATTTCGTTGATCCTTACATAAAATTAACCGAGTGCTTCTTAATTCCTCTTTGTATTTAATTTCAAATAAATGTATTAACAATAATTGCGAGTCTTATTATGTGTATCTTCTATCTCAAGAATGATTCTTCAATCACAGTACTTTGTATTGAATCATTCTACATTACGCATTCCCTGAGTTAGTTGATCCATAATATAAATTATATGAAACGTTTGTTAATCAAAAATCGTTAAAATAATAACAGAAGTAAAAAAAATTTTTAATGTTTTAAAAAAATTCTTTATGTAATGCATATATAATTTAATTTTATAGAATCAATATATATTCAATATATATTCATAGAGCATAATTATCTTTTGAAAAAGTTGAAAAAATTGACATCTTTGTTCATATAAAAAATTCTTTTCATGGTTTGCGTGATTTTCGCGATTTCACAGTTTTATCTTCAGCGACGATTAGATAGCATGTCCAATACAATTCTCCTTTTCATCACAAAATGGTGAATCCATTGAAACAGATGGGATATATATATATATATATATATATATATATATATATAT
>NW_012130069.1:5888359-5895807 GCF_000143395.1 Atta cephalotes | reverse complement strand
TCTCTCTCTCTCTCTCTCTCTCTCTCTCTCTCTCTCTCTCTCTCTCTGCGCGCGCGCGCACGCACACACACACACACACACACACACACACACACACACACACAATATTTCAAGAAACAAGAATAAAATTCAAAATCGGCTGATTCAATCACGTATACTAACCGTCACGCATTGAAGATTGAGGATTGTAAATTGAAAATTAGAATTCAGCCAATCACAACGAAACGAATTAAAATTAAAATTAATGTAAAATCTGATTGATTTCTAATTCTTTAATTCGCAATCTCCTCGATCTCCAATATGTAATGTGATACGAGCATATGAATTAATATGATTGTGTCATGGTACAAATGTGGGGACGCTTTTTAATCATAATATCTTAACAGTACTAGAAATTTTTTCCAACATAAAAATTTGCAGTATCGCAGATCTAGATCTAAGTAATGATTTTTCGGTCACAACAAATAATAACCATCACTATATTGATAAAAGAAAAAGAGACAAAAACTAAAAGTCATATTCCTACAATGGAGTAAACAAAACCTTCAAGGAAAATGTCAGAGCATATAAATCTTTTCTATTTCAGAAAGATGAAACATGACTGGAAAGATCGACTGACGAGACTTTAGGTTGCTTGGTTGCAAATCACTGTGTAATTGGCGTATCGAAATCTTCGAAAAGTTCGTATTTTCAAAGTCATTGAATAAGTTCCATATATTACACGATACAAAAAAATTTTTTTGTCCTAATTTCCATAAAAAAAGTAATCATTTCTGCAAAAAGGGATAAATAACAGTGATTTTTTCGTGTTTTTTAATGTAATATGTATGAATATTTAAAAAATATAAAACAAAAGATGCAAATGGTTTTAAAAGTAAGAATTCTAAAAGAATTTTAAGATTTTTAAATTCTTTTTCGCTATATATTTTCTATAACACATATTTCTTTATGAGAAAAAATGAATATCATTACGCAGTCACTCTTACACAAACTGAAAAAATAATTTCTTTTCATTAAAGAAATACAATACATTGTTATATGTATATATGTTAGTTCAATATTTATCACAGCATGTTAACGTGCATTTTAAAATTCGAAAATTAAAATAATTTCCATCTTGCTCCTATATTATATAAAATGTCTATGTTCAAAAGTGAAAAGTTTTGAAACTCTAACACTATCTCCTGCAGTAATATGCCGTAATATAGCATTCACAATATAACGCAAAGAAATGGAAGATGGGTAAAGAAAGTCTCCGCGCGACAAAGTCGTAAACTTTCCGATCACGCTTTTGACCTGAGATCCCACTGCTGCGCGCTGGCTAGATGGACTATAAATTCTACTTTTTGAGAATTTGTCAGACGTATAGCTGTGTCGATCCCCGCCAAAGTTCTCCTTTAGAGAAGTTGAAATCCGAGGTCTTTCAATAACTTTTACCATCACCTGTCGTTCAGAGAAATATGTACCGCAACTTATTCCGCACGGCAGCACAAACTGAAGAGTAAAGGAAGCGAGGCGACTACAATAAAAATTTGTCACTAGCACATTTGACGCGAAAACTGCTTTTCAAAGCTTTCGCTTTCTTTCTTCGACGAAACGAATCGATCTGAATTTTCTGCTTTACTAGTCAACGGTCTTTAGAATCATTCGACAAATGATGAGCAAATGATACCTTAAGTCAGTGATAAATTGTCAAAATTTTCAAAAGATTAATAAATTCTATGTTTGCGGATTTTGCATAATTTTGCGTCTGAAATAATGCGACACAATTAATATGCTGACTAACATAAATAATAAGAAAAATTATCAAAATATTTTTCTTTTCTAATTCTTATATTTTACAAAGCGAGATCCAAAGTTTTATCTTAAATAACAAACATTCAGGATACGAAACAAAAAGCGTATACTGAGAAAGCGGTTGCAGCAAAATACGAGCAATAGATAGAATCTAAATCTCGATCACAGGAAGACGAGGAATGCGACGAGAAAAGATGAGGATCTTAGTTCTGGCTCTTACAGGATAGAACTAAATCCTGGAAAATGGACATAATCGCACGACCTGCGTAATCCCTCGTGTTCTCCGAATTACAAAGCCGATAAACAATCAACGTTCATAAGAAACGGGACTTGCAGAGACGCAATGCGATGACGTGATAGTTATTGCTTCGTGAAAATAGACAAGACAAGAATGTATTTATCGAATCCTAGGAAAATATTTCTCTAATATCTACGGCGGAACAATCAAAACTCTCATTCAAAAATATTCACAAATGTGAAAACATTATTAAACAAAAACGAAAATGATTGTTTTTTGTGGAATAAAAAAAGCAAACGTGCAAATAAATAATAAAAAAAATAAAGATAATATTTTTTTTTTAATAGATCAAAAAATAAGCTCCTCATATTTTGCATAGATTAAACATATATTAAAATTTATAGATTTATGAATTTTGCTATACTTATAAGAACAATAGTAATAATAGTTTATCAATTACAAAAATATTTAAAAAGAAATTATCTCTAAAAAAATATCTAATATTTCAAAAAAAGCGAGAAAGACAATTCAATCAAACTAATGTAAAAGTTATTTATATGAGATCATTTAGGATCAACGACTCATGCCGAACACAGTTACATGAGACAATTGTTATTGACAGAAAATCAGGAGAGTAATTAATCAACATGTAAATCACATATTATTCTTGAGTTTTGTTTGCATGGCAGAAATAAGACATGTTAAAATAATATTTTTGTCCAAGCGAAGCGAAAGACATGCGGAGCTGAACCGTGCTGGTCCAGGTGTGAGAAAAACGCGACCCACAATGAAACGTCACTCTCGCGTCCATTGAAGGAGCCTTCGCGATCCATGTACCACCCCTAAACTATACCGCCTAGATGAATGGATCGCTCGGGCCCCTTTTCTATTTTACCGTCAGGCACAAGCGCGAGGGATGCAACCCGGCTTTTTCGTTCCTCCATTTTAGCGTCACGTATATTTCACCCTACAATCATTCGTCGTGGACAAATACCCTTATTTGTACACATCCTGTGCATTGTGACGTAGCGTACAGCACCCACGGGCTGCGACTTCCGGCGAGCGACGCGTCGTTCGTTCTTTGCTTCGTTTTCCTCCTACTTTTATTTTTCTTTTCCGATTGCAAAGATGGATGGAAATAGTGGACAGTTCCTGCTATAAAATAAAGAGGAAAGGGAGTACGAATTTTCTTAGTGTAATATTAAACTTCGATGGGTTGGTCGATCATTTGATCCACACTACGTCTGTTTCCGTTCAAGGACCCATACTGGATCTTCTCTCTCCACCCTCTTTCTTACATTAAGACTCCCCGGATGTTGGATAGGCGGAACGCTTAATTATACTTAAATTTCGTGACCATAATGGTAAGGTTGAAGCGTGACCGTTTTCTTCTGAGAAATCCGAAAAGTTGAAGACAGTTATTATTAGTAATATTATTAGTAATATTATTAGCAATATATTACAATAATAATTTTAGAAATTTTAAATTCTGTGTATAATAATAAATACATTCAAATGTCTGATTTAATTAAAATATTTTTTAAATAAATACACATTTATATAGATACATTTCAAAATATCTTATATATATTCGACAATAAAATAGTCTACAACTCTCTAATATAATTTTTAATACAAAAAATACTTCATAATTAATAATCTTTCTTGTTAAACAAATTTGATTATAAATCAAGTAAACATATTTTTTCGAAAAAAAGGATGAGTATACGCATATCTAGATGATGAAGCGAAAATCATTTCTGCTGTCTTCATAATAACAGTGCAATAATTGCACTCTTTGAAAGTCTATTATAATTATCTACGCTCTGGTCCATAATATGAGATTTCTGCACAGCGTATTGTTCAAAAAATTGTTCATTTGGCAGCACTTGGATACGAATCGAAATTAACTTTGCTCACGGGATGAATTAAATTTCGTTCGTGAAATCATAATTCTTTATAGAAATCATATTCTTTATCTTGTAACAATGTAGAATTTAATGTTAATTTATAATATAATAACTAAAAAATTTAATAATAATTGTACATTTACTAATTATATATTTAATAATAATTATACATTATTAAAAATCATTTAAAAGTTACGTAATTTATATATTAAATTTTAATTACAAAATATATTTCCGTTTGTATATTATATTTTACACATTGTGTGTTACACATTTTTGGCTTAAAAAAGATAAACTAATTGAAAAGTTACGAAACTTTATGAAAAATTACTTTCTTGTCTTTTGTATGATATCGCCGTTGTATCGATGGAAAATTTTTCAAGGAAAGAAATTTTTAAAGATTAAAGAAATTTTTCAAGAAATATTATCAGTTATTTTTTCACTTAAAATTATCGATCACTACTACGAAAACCATTAGTTATTCTGTTATAAAGAAACTTATTGTTAAATGCTACATCAATTACATTAAATATTCTCTTGCATTTTCGTACTATCATTTAATTGTTTATTAATTTAATTAATATTTATTTATTCAATTTATCATTATTATCTACAGAATCCTTCGTTATTTAAAAAAAATTATTTGTTTTGCGAAGAATATTCTAATCCAAACTATGAAATATTCGTAACATTGCGATCTTCTTTAAATAAAAGCAAGCTGGCCTACATTTCATTTGTAGGCCGAATAATTCGGTCAGGATTGAAACCTCGGGGCAAGCCATATGCTGAGAAACGACGTATAATTACGAGGGATGCTTCTTTACAAGTCAGTAAGGGTGGGGACCCACGAAAACTCGAGAAGCGCGTAGTGGGAGACGCGCGGTTATATAAGGAAGTTCTGAAACCCTGAAGGACTGCAGTCGCACCGAAATTCCGCTCGTGGAATCCACGATCGTGGTCTTCGTGTCCTCCCGGCACGATCTGTGCCTCGATTAGATCGCGAAATATCTTGGGAGTTTTAATCGCGGAAGAAAATAATAATAGTAATTTTGTGGTGAAAAAAGTGAAAAATAAGATTCTTTGTTATCGAGAATAAGGATGAAGATCGCATGGCTTCCAGCGCTGATATTTTGCGCGACCTTGACCTTGGTAGCTGCCAACCTGGATCTTGGACCGATCATCAAGATCGCTCAGTGCCGATCATCATGTTTACGACATCACATGGTTGATGGCAATTGCTTGAATATAAATAATATCAACAGCCGAGTATACGACTGTGATTTGGTAATTAAGAACATCTTACATCAAATCATCTTTTTTAGCTTTTTTAATATTTTAAATTATTCTAAAGAATTTTCGGCAAGTACTCACAATCAGTATATGTATGAGATAATTACACATGATTGTCGCTTTCAGAAAAATTTCAAAGAAAATAATGCTTCTTATTTATAATCAACATGAATCAACTGTACTGTTTCTAAAATTAATTTCTGAAATTAAAATAAAAGGAAACATAAACATAAAACAATATATTATATTTTTCATGCAACTTATCGATAAGTTAATTAAAGATTTTATGATTTCATTTTTCTAAGAGATTCAATCAATACAAAATTTATCTATAAAGTGCATGTAATATGCATAATATACCTTTACCTTTTTGCAAGATATTTCATATTTAAAATCGATGTTTAAAATATATATACAATAACATAAAATTCATACAATATAATATGCATTTTGTCAAAAACTTCAATTATTAACAAATAAAAATAAAAAAAATATTAGTTCCACGGAAAAATAATTATCTACCATTTGAAACTTTTGGTAATATTTTAAAAATATTTTATTTAATTATTTTTTAAAATAAAATTTGAAATTTTAAGTGTATAAAATGAAGATATAAAGAGATAAACTCATAGAGAGAATTGTTCTTCTATTTCAAACTAATCATTTAATTTTAAGTGTTTAAACATTCCAATATTAATATTTTTATTTAAAAAAAACCAAGTCACATACAGGAATTTAAAAAGTATCCCGATAATTGCAAAAATGAATAAAAAATAATATCGATCAATTAATAAGCTTAATTGTCTCCAATAAATTCACAGTGAAATAAAAATTTTCTGTCCTCTACTTAAAATTATACATAAAAAATGCAATGTATATTTCAAGATTTTCTATATTATACAGATATTTTTATTTAAAAAAGAAACAGAAAGTGTTCGTGCAACGTAATGTGTACTCTACACACATATACATATATATATATATACACGCACACACATGCAGACAAAAAAGGTACCAATTGCAGCCGGAAATCGGATAGGGTGTCGATAAATCTTTAGGTGTCGATTTTGAGAGAGAGTGGAAAATCACCAGGTGTGGTCGCCACCCCCTGAGCACATATGGATGAGAATCGAAGGGGGATTCGGGGGACGTCCAACAACGCACACGCGAGGGCGTTGTTCATTTTATGCTAAAGGGGGTGTCCATTAATTTCGGGAGATCCATCGATTCTATGTCTCATGAGAGCGAGGGGGCCGAACGTACAAATTTATGCGTGGGCCCCTGACGAATATAGGGGCGAGGAAGCATCTCGCATTAGAATAACAGCCTACAGAGATGACGGGAATAAACTCTTAACGAACACTATACAGTTGGTCACCTCCTCCTCCTTCTCTTTGAGAGAAAAAAGGACAATCCCTACACTGACATCGAAGGAAAGATTGGCCACTTCGCAACTATGATTGTTTTAACAAATTTAACAAATAGAAGAAAAATAATAAATTTCGGAATAAAAGAAGCTTCTGCCTACATCTTGAATATAAAAGTTTCATGTTTTTTTTACGTAGAACCGAATCTGTGATAAAAAATAAGTTCTATTAAAAAAAATTGACTTCCAGTTTAATTAATCCATTTTCGTAACCGGAAATTAAAATATCATTATTCGATAAAGCATACCCGATTTACTTACCAAATTTTTGGGGATTTTTGATGAAAATCCCTTCTCTCATTTTTTAAATGAGTAACACGGGCTACTACACAACCTGGTTTTAAATAACGTAATTAATTTTTTATTAGAAAACAAAGTCCATGCACTGATAATACTTTGTCTAATATTTTGCTTAGCATCTTTCAAAAAGTTCGCAAAATTTTTATTAATTGAAAACTGATTTTCTAGTTCTTGCCTACTCCTTATTAATGTCACAATAATATAATTTATATATAAATATGAACAAATAATATAAAAGTAATATGTTTTAAAACATAAATTCTAATGAATGAATATAAAATATGTATGTTTATTTAATATAAATGTTAATTTTTCTAAAAAGAATATGTTTCCATTTGCTAATAAATAAATATTACGTTTTTTATATTTATTTTTTTAAAATAATATTTGTGTTTTATATATATAACGTAGACACACACACACACACACACACACACACACACACACACACACACACACACACACACACACACACACACACACACAC
>NW_012130069.1:5881487-5887100 GCF_000143395.1 Atta cephalotes | reverse complement strand
ACACACACACACACACACACACACACACACACACACACACACACACACACACACACACACACACACACACACACACACACACACACACACATATCCTCTAAATATTTATTAAATTAATACATAAATTTGAGTGAATTGGGACATGTGTTAAATTTAATTTAACATTTTTTCTTCTAGCAAATGCTTTTTCTTTATTTTTCATTTCTTACAATTTTTGACCTTGCTCTATTGTTCTCATTTTCCTTCGACAAATCACAACCCTTTTCGTCCATATATTTCACTTTACAAGCCACCATCAAATAAATAAAGCATTGATTTTTAGATTAGAATGATACCTCTTGTTTAATGATTTATAAAGAAATTATAAAGAAATTATATATAAGTCGATAATTTAGGCCCAAATATTATTATTGATTGACAAGCGCACTAAGTGGATTTGATTTCTTTTTAATTAATCAAATACTGAAAATTTAACGATTCCAAAAAAAAATAAATAAATCATACAGTATATGTTTTAAGCAGAAATGTGATTAGCCTTTTTTACGTGATAGAAATAATTAATAAAATGAAAATATATCCATATCCTGAATTTCTTTTGGAGGAAACATCTCGGCGTGACTTTCGGGAAATGTCATTAACGAGAAATCACGAGGCCTTTCGTTTCTCCGAAGTAGAGACTTGAGGTTAGTAAGAGCGCGACGAAGAAGGGTAATCGAGAATCGGAAGACAGAGAAAAAAAGAGAGAGAGATGGAGGTAGACTATGAAAAGAAAAGGGCAAAAAGAATTTAGAAACAGGGCGAGCCCGCTCGAGAGTCGGTACCCCAATAAATATGAAGACAACGACAACGACGATGCCTGTTGTGCCCGGAACAGGTTGGAGCTAATTCAGTTCTCCTTCCTTTTCGCTCATGTCCCCCCTTTTTTACCTTCTCCCGGTGTTCGCTCTCTTTCTTCTTCTTTTCATCTCTTCTTCTCTCCCTTTAAATCGCTTGATTCAACGTTTTTTTATTTTGCCCTTTCTTCTACATCAAACCTTCCCTCTTCATTCTCCTTTTAGTAACTCCTCTTTCTTCTCGTGCATCCCATACATGCCGTGAGAGGTTTTTGTTTGCCGCTAAATCTCTCCCACCTAGACTTCTCAATCCTTTAAAAAAAATTTAAGAATTCGAGAATTTAGAAATTTAAAAATCCAGAAATTCGATAATTTCTATGAATAAGGTTTTAAATTTAAAAAAATGTAAATCCAAAAAATTTGTTATTAAAATTGAATTAGATTTTCATTTAGATTTCTTTTTTCAGTGTTGGAATACTTGTGAAACCTTCAGTTTCTGGGACAAAGAAGAAATCGATTGTACGCGAATATACAAGCACACTTCTCATGTAAGTAAAAAAAAAGTTCTTATCCATTTATATTTAATTTGAAGTATTTAAATTATTATATTTCAATTTTTAATTTAATTTTAATTTAGGCAAACTATATACGATTAAAAATTTCACATTTCGTTTATATATATATGTTGACAAGTTTAACAAAATGTGAAATTTTTAATATAGAATATATGAAAGAATTAAATATATCTACATAATATATGTAGTAGATATATACTTAATTCTTTTATATATTTTATTTAATCTGTCTATTTTTACACATATATTTATTATATTTTGTTCATATTTTACTTCTTTTTTTTAATTATTTAATTAAAAATTATGTAAATTATGTAAATTATTATTGTAACAAATATTAGATGTATAAAAATATTATTAGAATACAATAAAAATATATAATTTCATATTTTTTACATTATTCTTAATATTTTTATATAATATTTGTTGCAATAAAAATGTAAATAATATAATATACAATCAAGTGGAATTTGAAAGACACCATTCATACTGCAGCTATATCTTTTTTTGAAATCTTTTCGAAACGGATTTACGCGCAGATCGTCATCTTTGATCGCGGCTTCGAGTTTCCGAACCTTTTATAAGTGCGCAGGTAACTTAGGTCGATCTTTCTAGTCCTTCATTACGTCTTGGGGCAAAGGGGCTAATCGTCCAAGCGTGAGGAAAATCTCGATTGTCGTTTGAGGATTTTCGATTCTACCGGAAAGAAAGAATGATCTCACACAATAAAGATAAAATATAGTAGAGGACAAAATCCTTGAAAACGATTACCTGTCAATTTCCCAAGGAGATCCAATGTATGGATAATGCTAGCTCCAGTAAAAACAACTGAGATTTTTTTCAATATTTAGGGAAAAAAATTATTTATTTCTTGCTATCTATCTTTTTTAATTTTAATTATCCTACAAAAAATTAAGATTTATTAAATGTTACATAATCACATAAAGTAATTGATTCGGTAATCGATAGAAAAAAAATTCAATTAATATATACATATATGTATAAAACTTTATCTTATTATCTCACATGCAAATTGATGTCATAATGTATAATATAAATTATACATTCCTTATGCACTTTTTTTATAATCTTATAATATAATATCTTTCTGTTTCAGATCCAAGGTTGCAAAACTGCGTACACGTTTTATCAAACACGTGGTACGGAGGAAGACAAATATGAGCCGACCAAATTACCAGCTCCTGAAGAAAATAAAACTTTTCATATAAATAACTATGACATTGCCGTAATAATGCAAAAAAATGAGAAAGGAATATGGGAAGAAGAAAATTATTTCTACGCAAAACAACAGCCTGCAATGATACCTGGCGGCTGGATCATCGTCGTCACGGATGATGGCGTGGTCAAACACTACAGGTATTTTATCTTCTTTAATATGAGCTTTACAATACTTCTACAAAGAGAGAAAAAAATAATATAAATAATATAGTAAGAAAATAATTTCAAATGAGAATACAAAAAATCTAAACAGAGATAAATTTTATATTTGACAGAAACGTTTCAAAGCAATTAGAGTCTAAAGGTTTAATATTCACAACATAAAATAAAAAACAATATATTGTGATTATTATTATCGTTGTTTGTGATGAGTTTGTTTCAAAAGAATATTATGTCCGAATATTATAATCGAAACAGCATTTCTTTCAAAAATTACTTTCATAATTTTTAAACAAGATATCTTTAAACTTCCTTTCTCTTACTTATTTGTATTATTGATAAAATCATTATTATTATTATAGTTGGGACAAGTGGTGGCCAAAACTACAATTACTCAAAGCCGGTGGCCCTCTCTACCAGGCCTATATTACATGGGAGGATTGGCAAATTCAACTGAAGGATCAACGCGAAAGGATTACTTCAAATTATTTTAAGCGCCAGTCTGTGAAAGAGAAACAGTATAAATCGTCTTTCGTCGTTACCTGGCAGCAGGAGACGGGAGATGGTATTATGGGCAACCAGGTAATTAAATATTTCGCAAGTGAATTCGAATCTAACTTGATGCAATTTCAACCTCTTTACAACTGTTTCGAGACTTTGTACTTTTAAACAAATTCAAATCCTTTACAAGTTAGTTAAAGAAATAAAAAAGGTATTATCAAATAAAATCAAGTTTCTTACAAATACATTTATAGTACACAATAGTTACTACAATAGTTTTCTGTTTATTGTTTCTTTCATATATTTACAATTTTCAGTAAAATGATATTTTTCTGACAATGGATAATATTTAAATTTCAAAAAGCAGAAATTTAATAAGAATTCTAACTAAAAAGACAAAAAAGAAGTATTAGTAACGAAATAATAAAATAATAAAAATTAGTAGCAATATATCAGTGATATTAGAATTTATTTTAAAAACTGTTTCTTTTCAATAACAAAATATCTCGTGCATTTTTAAATATATTTTTATAAATTTTGTTTAGATTGAATATTTTGCGAACGAATAAAACTATACTTTCTATATAAGTAATGTCAAAACCAAAATAAAAACCAGATATTTAAAATAATTCGAATTCGTGCATGTATAATATTGAAACTTGTTTCTACTACAGGTAACAGACAGCGAATCGGCACAAATTTCCTTGCCGTGCGGTAAATATTTGGTCAGAATAGCCACTAACGACGGTCCCGGTAGCTACCCGATCATTGTCGACACTGGCGACTGCAAAAGTCCCAAAATATCGATCTGGGACCTATATAAGTACATCAATGATCCGAAAATTTTAATATTTATATTTTTAATGGTGGGACTCTTCTGTTCTATTCCTATTATATATTTATTTAGACGAAATCGAATAAAGAATGGAAAAAAAATAAGATGGAGGAGGGCTTGTCGGAGAAGATAAAGGAAAACATCCTGAAGCAGCAATTGCAAAATAAACTAATGGATCAAGTGCAGACTAGCTTGGAATACAGACACCATAGTCACTCTACAGACAATCTACTGTGGGTCAACGAAACGAACATAAATGTTAACACGAGTACAAAAACACAAGATGCGAATGCGAGTACGCAAAACACAAAATGCGAGAAAGCAAACGTGATTCAGAAAAGCTAGATAATCTCCTAACAAATTTGATAGAACTTTTTTTCTTGCTTAACTTAGCAAGAATAACTCAGGGACTTTACTTACTCTCATGAGAGAGCGTGATCTTCCGCTTTCAACAGCATACATGAAGGGTGAATCGGATATCATTCGTTTTGTTGCTATGAAGGCAAACAAATCATCTTGGCATTCCTGACACACACACTATCTATATTTATCAAAAATTTAACGACAAAGATTTTTAAGAAAATTTTTTACACATTATAAAAATGGCGAACAGATAAATATAATAGAATTTATGATTCTTTAAAAAATTAAGACCACAAATTAAAAATTTATTTGTAGAATAAAATAAATTGTAAATTTCATGGATAAATAGTTTAAGATTCAGTGAATATATTTTTAAAACTAATTGACACAATACTATGTTTTTGGAACAATTTTATATGAAAGAGAAAAATATTGATATAAAATTTGTTAGATCACAGATAATTGATATTACCTACATTTGTTAATATTAAACTGAATCTTAGAGTAGCAGTTTTCTCTTTAAGCGAAATTGTCAACAAAAGAGATAAAATATATAAATGCAAATGCATACATTGAAAACATTGATTCGTATGCTAATTAAATGTTCAATAGTATTTTTGTAAATAGTATTTTGTTATAAATAATTATGTGTGCGAAGGCAAAGGATGTTGGAAGATCGAATGTACAAAGTGAGCTTAGTATTATAAGATATACGAATAGTGAATAAGAAAATAGCGATATTAGTTAAAATTTTACAAACTCTTGGACATCTTTTTTACATAATGGGGTATAAATATATGAACGCTGTTCTAGCTCAATGCAATGCAACGAATAGACTGAATTCTAAGAGTTCCTATCGCCGAAAATTGACAAGCAGTGTTGAACTCCAAATATTTATTTGTAAATACATAGCTGCAGTCGTGTATAATATTTGTATTATATTATTCGTAACTAAATAAATAAATAAATAAATAAATAAATATATAGTCAAGACCAAAAATTCTTCTTTATTTTATGTTACATATTTTTTTTACATAGAATCTGTTAGCACTACATTTTTTATTAATATAAAAAAAATAGATAATTCCAAGCACTCTCTCTCTCTCTC
>NW_012130069.1:5857889-5878188 GCF_000143395.1 Atta cephalotes | reverse complement strand
TATATAATAATTATATATTATTATTATTATATATATATATATATATATATATATATATATATACATATATAGGAATTTATGTCATTATTTCCTTGGATTGACGAGAATATAAAACTTTGTTACTAATTTAGAAGTTTTAATTTATCAATATTTTATTAAATTTAACTATCTAGGTATGTTCCAAAGTGGAAAAAGCAAGCATGCGAAATACCAGCATCTCAACACCCGAATTCGCATTATATTTGTGACGAAGCTGGTGAAGTGAAATGTTTGCCAGGTATAAAGAGTAATTTATTATATTATATTAGTTCAAATTATACTTTACAGCTGAATTAAAATAAATTAAATGAATTTAATAAAAATTAATGATTAAATGATTAAAATTTATATTATTTTTTTCTAACACAACGTTATAATAAAACATTATTTAGGATGGACTGGAGATCTTTGTGATGTACCAATTTGCCGCAAGGGTTGTGATCCTCTTCAAGGCTACTGTCGGCGACCAGGAGAATGTCGTTGTAAGTTAGGTTTCTACGGCGAACTGTGCGATAAATGTGTGGCTTTACCAGGATGTCAGCATGGAAGGTATAATCATTTGATATGTAATATAAAGGAAAAGTGCATTTTAGAGACCATATTATAAATTTCTCAAAGCTTAACATAATAAATTTTGCATAAAATTTGAATTACATTCTAGCAAAAATATTATACATATCTATCTTCTTTTATTAAATTCACATATTATATTATATATTATATTATATATTAAATAATATATATAAATTATAAGTATAATAAACATAGAACATTAATTTATTACTAAATTCAAATTTAATTATTACTAAAAATTAAATTAATTATATTAAATTACCGTTAATTCATATTTATTTAGTTTAGAATTCTTTTAATTAAAAAAACTAATGTAAAAAAACTAATGGATTATCATCAATATATCATTAAGATTTTTTTTTGTTCTATTTTTTTTAGTAGTTCAATTTTATAAAACTTTTTTTTTCAAATTAGAAAACTTTAATTTTTATTACTTTTACTTAAAAAATATTTTTTTAGATTTTACATAGATACATTTTCTTTTCTTCATATGCTAAGTGCGAAAATCGAACATTGTTATATTCATGAGAAGATTAAACTCTAATTAATTGTTCGATTTCTCTACATATATGATAACTCCATAACAATTATATACTAGATATCGATGTAGCACCCATGCGGCTATAATGCGGCACGATTTATCATGCCGTACACGTATGATATAAATTGAACGCCGCTTGAATAATAACAGCCCATATCAGCTTCGCTTTGCTTTCACCTTGGTTGAGCGAACGAGCCTAATTTCCGTGTAACATGAAACGCTTCCTCGCTTGGAGCAATCTCTCGTGACCATCGATCGATTCCATTTGATAGACAGACAGGGACTTAACTTTGAGATTTGCACTTTCAGATGTAACGTGAGCTTCGAGTGCTCCTGCGATCCCGGTTGGAAAGGCATGTTCTGCTCTGAGCCCATTTGCGCGCCTGATTGCCTCTCCAGTCAGGGTTACTGCGACAAACCCGGCGATTGCAGGTGATTAATCTTGTACCTCCTTAAACGCGTTCACGTGCATGCTCTAATTGTTGCAAATATTTTCACCAAGAAGATTTTACAAACTATTAACTTCTATTAAAATATTAGACTTATTAAAAACAAATTTTGTGTATTTATTTGATTCTTTTATAATATTTATTATTGCTTGACTATGAAGTGGCTTTTTTTAATGATAGATTCTCTGCTATGTGTGTAGTATTGTAGAATATATTGTTATAAAATAATAAATATATTATAAGAATAAAGAATGATAAAAAATTCGAATTATTTGAAATATTAAAATATTATGAAAGAAATATAAAAAAACATATTCTATAAATTTAAAGATATAGAATTATAATATTAGATATAACTGAAAACTTTTGATGCAATAAACGTAACATAATTTAAATTCTAGGATCTTTCTTCATGATTCTGATGTGTAGGAAAAAGAAAAATCGAAGCTTGATATATATACTTTCTTTCAGATGTCGTTTCGGGTGGCAAGGCCCTAAGTGCAAACAGTGTGCGGTTCTGCCGGGTTGTGTTCACGGGACTTGTCAAGGGCCCCTCGAGTGTCGATGCGATCCAGGTTGGACCGGACTGCTTTGTCAAACACGTAAGTTTATTCCCGAAAGCAAATAGAAGAGAAACTCTTCTCAAAATAAATTGAAACGTGACTATTAACGAGAATCATTTTATTTTTGTTTATTCAGACAATAGAGAATGGAAGAGAAGGAATTTTTCTACATTATATACATAAGATTCTTGTTAACCGACTTTAATAGCATATAAAAAAAATATACATTGAAATACGCAAGACTTATTCATAAAAGAAAATGCTATCCCAAATCACGTATATGTGCCGTTCAACAATCTTTTCTCAGAATTCTAGAAATATCTCTCCTTTAAAAATCTCTTGATAGAATAGACATATAATATATAATATTATTGCATTTATTTTTCTACCCTTGTGTGTGCGATTTTATAAAATTAAAAAATGATTTTTTAAAGAAATTAATATCAAATTAATTATTTAAGAATTATTCTTAAGAAACTTTCAATCTAAATATAACATATTTTAAAACTAAGATTTAAAATGATAATATAATATTATAATTACATTAAAGTTAAAGTTAACACTTTTTCATTATACAATTATGTATCACAGAGTTTGATTTCCAATTTAAAACTCTATTAATTTTAATCTTATACACATGAAAGTTATAACATT
The DNA here is from genome assembly GCF_000143395.1 of Atta cephalotes. Lineage (NCBI taxonomy): Eukaryota > Metazoa > Arthropoda > Insecta > Hymenoptera > Formicidae > Atta > Atta cephalotes. The sequence continues at coordinate 5,875,369 of NW_012130069.1, read as the reverse complement.
TTAATTAATAATAAAATAATTAACATAGAAAAATGATACACAAAAACTATTTTCTTTTTAACAAAGATTCAATTCTATAAATACATTTTCTAATTGATATACAATCATTAAAGTTAACTCTATTTTTTTTATATTTTAATAGCTTTATAATATATCAAGAGTTGATAATATTATAATAGGCAGATTAATAAATCGACAATACATAATACTAAAATGTTGCATTTATTAGCGATCTGCGCGCAAGGATGTAGCCGGGATCACGGTAGCTGCAGGCAACCAAACACGTGTAGATGCCGCGTCGGCTGGACGGGACTCAATTGCACCGAATGTGTACCATATCCTGGATGCGTGCATGGATCATGTAAACGACCATGGGAGTGTCGATGTGAACCCGGTTGGGCCGGTGACCTGTGTAACGAAAAGCTTACTTATTGCGATGAGCATCTCGATATTTGTCGAAATAACGCTACTTGCATCAGCATGACTCATGAGGATGGTGATTATAGGTAAGACAGAATAAAATTCAATCTCATCGTAGTTGCAAAACGAATAATAATCTATTATAGGTTTACATTCAACTTTTTTCCTAAATATAATAAGTTAGTTATACGTTAATCTTTATACATTATAATTATATCATGATATAAATACGTCATTATTTTTATTATTACAAATTTTATTATTAAAAATTAATCACATATAATTTTCCTTTATTGGAAGAACTAGTGGTATTCTACCGTTTTTTAAATTTCTAAACTTGTAATATAAAATTCGTTTAAAATTTAACAATAAATGAGTTTTAACAATAAATGAGTTTATTTAACTGCTTATATCAATTTTAATGTATAATAGTTGCATGATCGTGTATGTCTCTTTAGAAATATTAGGAAACATTCGTTTTTCTTTTAGATGCATCTGTCCTTTGGGCTACATGGGCCGACAATGCCAGATAAAAACTATGATACCATCGGTGGAACTGGTACCACCGATGCCCGATGTCACTATGGAATTGTCGCAAGACGTTCAAGGCCTCGGGGATAAACCAAGTATCGAAGAAATTTCAAACGAAGATAATAAATACGGGATAAAACCTCCTAAAGAAGAAGAACAGACCGTGGAACTTCTTGGGCCCATTGTGATCATCGATCCATCGACCACTAGCACTATAGATCCAGCCGCGACTGCGGGGAAATGGCCGATAGAAGAATCAATGATTGAAAGAGACGACGAAAACGAGACATAAAATTTAATTATTGTTCGAAAGTTTACTTATTATTTCTTCACTTATTTATTTATTTATTTATTTATTTAAAGTCATGCTTGATTTAACTATTCCATAAAAAATATCCCGAGATTGATTTAATTTCTTTTCTTATAAGTTGTTGTAAACCTACTTTTAAAATAATAAATTATTTAAAAGGAATTATTTTATAATATAACTGATAAATTTTATTAATTTATTGTATAACTGATAATTTTATTAATTTAATATATTTGGAGGTATGTTATATTTGTGTTTGGAAGTATATCCATTGCAATTTAAATAAGAATTTATTTTTTTAACCCTTTTCCTATCTTTTTTATTATTCTCATTTTTTGCTCTTATTAATAAAATATTAAATAAAACGTAATATCAATTATTTTCTTTTCGAAAATTTATTATACGCTCTATATTAAAACTCAAAAATTCGCCTTATAAACTGTAGAATATTTCTCATTCTATTTATTGAATTTCTTTGCTATTGTGTAGGCGAGAAATCCTGGATCGATCTAAACTAGCGGAACAAGCATTTTCGAGAAAGCTGCCCGACTATCTCTGGATCCAATTGCTACCTCTAGTAGATATAAGTAGGATGTAAGATATCTGAAGTATATCCTGCGAATGTGAAGAAGAGAAAAAAGAAAGAGAGAAAGAGAGACAAGTACGTGCCTGGATACATAAACCTCTCGAAGTCACGCTTCAGTGATCACACATTCGATTTCGATCTTTCGATTGTGCGTGTGCATGTGCCGTTTTCACAGATACGCCGCTGCGATCGGCTTCCCACATAATCGGGCGCAGCCAGCACAGTTACATGCATCGCTTACGTAATGCCAACGTCGACTGCATTTCGCCCTCCATTTCGCCGGATAAAGGGACTCTCATGGAATATGTGAGAAATCGAATATCGCGACATTTCCTATTAGTTTCAGAAGAAGAATGCCTATCATCCATCATCATTTAATTTTCTCATTGTTCAATTTTACAATTATAATTTTTTATCTCAATCAGCACACAATATTTAAAAAACATTTCTTTAATATTTATTTAATAATTTTACATTAAATAAATATTTTTAAAATATTTGTAAAAATATTAAATAAATATTAAAAATAAAGTGTACTGATTGGGATAGTATCATAAAAAAATAAGCAAACGAGCTCTGTTCAAAGTTAAAATTACAATATATATATATATATATAAAACATCAATTAAATGATTAATGAAGCTGATATTATTTAATAAGATAAAGATTGTCAGAATTTCATGGAAGTTTCTATTTTTTTCTCGCATTTTTCACTGATGTTTAATAAGCATTTATTTAGATATCTCGTAATAGATAATACGAACAGATATTATGAGATTTATATTTATTATACGTTATGATTGTGTTGCGTCACGTTATGCGGCAGGTGACCCTACAGACCAGCTTTCATCTATGAATTCTTCGATCAATTAAAAATCGACTTTTTTTCAATAAAATGTTACAGAAAATTATTATTTCTCGGAAGTTAAACTTTCTAAATATCTTTGTAAAAAAAATACTTTTACGTAAACTAAATACTTATGAGGCACTACTATCTCTTGATAAATTTATCCTTCAATATTACTACAACTTATTGTAAATACTTTCAAGTAAATTACATTAATTTTTAATTTTCTTGAAATTATAAGCTCTTTTATCCCAGTAAACTACACTTAAAATTAAATATTTTACTAAACTCTATTTGTTTTCATTTCTCTAAAGTTTTTTTTTGAAAAGAAGCTTTCTATCTTCAACAGCTTATAATTTAGAAATTATATCGATAAAGAGGAATTAATGAGACATTTTATGTTAACAAAAAATATAATTCTTAAAAAAAATTTGATCATAGGTAAGATGAAAGTTTGATAAAATCCCCGTGCATTGCTTATTAGCATTAGTACGAAACGCATTCGATCCGCTCTCCTTTATAATATATAGAAATTGCGCACAATTTGCCTCCAGGTATTGCTCAGACCTACCAATTCCGCATCTTTCGTTATACATTTTAGCGATAAAATCGTGATAAAATAACTTTCTACACACTGTCACAGAGAGAAGGAAGCAATGCTCCGTGTTATCCATTTGTCATTATACATATATAAAATGCAACAACATGTTGCTGTTTTCATTCTAGTTATGCATGGAATGTGGTCCGATGCTTTTTTTCATAGCTTCCAATCTGCATGCGTTACTTATTATTCGCCTGTATCGAAACTATAAAGATAAAGTAATGTTCAAGCTACTTTGAAGGCTTTATCAAATCTAATATTGCAAACTTTCAGATATAAAATTAAAGTTACGCACAATTTCATCGTACTATTTTTTTTAAGTTTCAATAGATAAATAATTCAGTATTAATTAGAAGATAATAATTGCGTAGAACAGCAACACGATTATGAATGCTTAACTATTTTACAGGATTATAAAAATGATCGCATTTTACGAAACGCAGTTAATCGCGGCGTGTGATATGAGAGAACAAAATCATAACAAATATATAATTGGCATGCAAGGTTCTCGTTATCTTGTAAAAGCTAGCCTGACGCTAAATGAATGCGGCCGCTTTATTACCATCTTAACTCACGAAAGGGTATTATAAAAGTCATTACCGAGAAAAAAAAACGATATTAAACGCTCTAGCTGTTTGCAGAATGTTTTATTGAAATCATCTACATCATTTACATTGACATCATCGGTTACCCTCGTAAGGTAAAAGATATAAATTTAAATGAATGACATATTAAATTGTATAGCAGAATTCCTCTCTCTCTCCTTTCCATAAATTTTTCAGCTCTTTAGTAAGCTTTATCATATATTAATTAAAATCAAGAGGCGTTGGGATCCTTGACTATAATTATTTTATTGATTGAATTATCGATATTCTTGATTGACTTTCAACTAATTAGAGGAGAAGGTTATGGCCAGCGTAGATATGATGGCTTCCTTTAATATCTCTGCTATATAGCAAATCCTAATTACTTATGAAATTATTTGTTCAGTAGTTCGCCGTGACGCTAATATGCCAATATTCAATAGTCAGCACTTATTATAATACATTTTTACTTTCAAGTATTTCAAAATATTTTTAACGTACATTTTAATATTCAATTAGCTACCTCTTCATTTTTCTTAATTTTGAGCATATTATTACAAATATATTTGAGTGTGTGCTATTTAATATTTTATTTGACTGTATAAATATTTTGAGTTATGCAAATTTAAACAATAGCATGGCATTTTGTTAATGTGACCCTCTATGCGCATTGATTACTCATAGTCTTTTTTCATATCAAAATAATTATTTAATAATCAATTATATCAATAGCTCTACTATTAATCTATAATTTATACATATATTATTTTTAATACTAAGTTCATATGCAGAAGTTATGTGTACGTATATACATTTATTTGCATACATTTTAAAACATTTTACTTTATTGTTAATTTTGTAATGTAAACGCTGTGCTTTTTTTAAACAAAACCAAATTTTTTGAATCTATTTTGTAGGAGGCCAAATTATCATCTCTGTTTCTCTTCGAGTCATTAATTAATTCAGTGTCGCCATTTTTATAAATATCATCCTATGTAATAAATACATCCTATGTAATAAAAATTTCGTATTTAGTTTAGAATTAATTGAACAACACTTTGAATGTAATTGTTAAGCTTTAAATTTAAATTTTGATTAACCAAATTATTGTATAAAATGTAAATAATGTGGGGAGGAGGGCCGTAACATCACCTCTATATGTTACTTCAAATACAAGATTTAATATAACACTTCAAATATATATTAAAAAAATAGATTTATTTTAGAAATTTTTAAAAAAAATTATTTTAAGCCAGAAGAAATCAATTTTATTCCAGATATTAATATTTTGATATTAAAAATAATGATATTAACATCAGCTCATTTATCAACATAGCATTAAATCAGATGTATGATTAAAAAAATGTGTAATATAAATTTGCTTTAGGTTAATAATTAAAGTCTAATAATTAAAATCATATTTCTCTTTTATAACTATAAATTCTAAGTTAGAAATATATAAACGAATTAATGATAATTGTGACATAAATAGGTATACATATCACTGAAAGAAATACTTCCCTGATACTTGTTATAATTATAATTGCTGTTGCGCCATAATTGGCACGTGGTACATAATAAAGAATTAACTATCTTGAAATGCATGTAGCGTTAACGTTTATTCGCCATATTCATCATGCAGTTAAATTTGTGCGCGTGTTGGCTGACAAAATAACGAGATAGACAGGGTATATAATCGAATACGTAACCATTATCTTCGTATTAATGTTTGAGAATGCCGCCTAAAAAATTCCATCTCTTTGATAAAATCTTGTCGAAAAATAGAAACTATCAAGAAAGCCGAACTTTTAATTCCAAAGTTGTTTACATCACCTTATAAATAATTAATCTCTATTTTGTATCAATAACTTAACAGAAATATGCGCTCCTTATGTGTATAAATTATGTTTTAATATCTTATATAAATAAAAAATTCCATATACTTCATCATTTTGAGTATTTACTTAAGAAAGAGGAACAATAAAATAAGATAAAAATGATATATTTAACTTTTTTTATTATTGAACTTCTTTAAACAGATTCTGAAATTTTTTAATATCTATAATAAGATTACCGAAATGTATTAAGCTGTAGTCTTAAGTCATTTACACGTGGGAACAAGAAAGGAAAAAAAGACGTAAGAGTACATCGAATAAATCGATGACGCGATCGGCTGGCTGCTTCTAGAGCGAAACGACCCAGATTTTACTGTATATGCGCGCATGTAATAAGATTGGTATTACATCAGAAAGCAATATATACTCATGTAAAAGCATATATATTTATCATCGCTGAGAACAATCTTTAAGGTCCATCTACTGATACATTCAAGACATCCAAAGAATTTTACATCTCTGAACTTTAAAAACCTTAAATGTTTATTATACCTATAATAGATAACATTATGTTTACAATAATCAGTCTTCATAAATATATAAAACTTTAACAGATGAAATGCCAAGTAATAAACAATTCTTATTTCGTTTTTCACGTTTAATATTTAATTTGCTAATATTTTTTTTAAAAAGAACTTCATTATAAATATCTTTTAAATAAATTATTTATTTTTTGAACATTATTACTTTTAATCATTGTATTTGTAATAGTAGAATATTAAACAAAATGTTGGATATTCATCGAATAATTTTTAATTAATCATTTTATTTTTTTTATTATATCTTTATCTATAATATAAGTAAAAAAGAGGAAGTAAATTAATTATGTATTAAATAGTGCTAATCAATGCTGATGCAAGTTTATCTTACTTTCCTATCTACATTAAATGACTCAAATTAGAAATAAAAAAAAATAATTAAATTACTTTCAATATATTTTAAATTCAATATATTTTTATCATCACTCTTAACTCTCATTTCCAAATTTTCTTCAAAGAATTCGATAAAGGATCATTGCATATTGTGGATCAATAGAATGCATGAGTTAAAAGGAAAATCGGTCTTACAATTAGTTCTTTGTTACAATACTCGGCTCAATTTTCATTACAATTGTTCGAAAAGCACGATTAACAACGTCGCATTGGTGCAATTGCGGATCTGGAATTTTTTGATCGCGAGTGCGAGAACGGCGAAGGGCGAAAGGGAAATAGCTCTCGTGAAAGCCCCCCCTTTTCCCCCTTCCGCTTGAGCAATCATGCTTTTCCTGTTCTCCGCTGTTTCAAAGTACACGCGCTCGAAATTCCGATCGACATCCGGCGCGGAGGAAAATATTTGCGCAATATTTCCGGACAAAAGGAACAAGAAAAATAAAAAAAAAAACATTTTCCTCTCTATAACCATTAATTTAATTATATAATTGGATCAATGCACACAGAAAAGGATTGGAAAAATTACATATATTATAATTAAAATTCTTTAAAAATTCTTTAAAAATTAAATTAAATAAATTTTTCAACAGTTTTTCAACATATTAATATCTTTATAATATGATTGATTAAATTATTAAACTTGCTTATCAATTTAATTCGCGATTACTACAAAGTAGTTTAATTACGTTTATAGTTCGGAAAAAACAATTCGACGCGCAATTCAAAAAAACTACAATATATGGTATATATGCAACATACAGACTAAAAATATGTAAGTACATATATATAGTATACATATAGTAATTCAATTGAATTATTTTAAGCATTAAAAGATCTAGCTTCGACCGTTATAGGTCTTTAATTTCTAATACTAATTGTGTTCTCACATATACAGTCTAAAATAAAGTTTCTTAATATTGTTTAAATTAAATAAAATTATTTAAAAATTATATAAATTATAATATATATAATAAAAAATAAATTATAATATATATAATAAAATTGCAAATAAAATTAAAAAATTTATTTTAATTTTTTAAAAGCGTTAAAATTAGTTATCCTAGCATCTTAAAAAATGCATTAAATTCTTGAATATATAATTATAGTTGAATAGTCTTTAAATAAAAATATGTTATATCTGTTAATATTTATCTTTATTTATAACAAAAATGATAACGAGAGAATTTGTTACGAGTTAATTTCTAGATTAAATGAGACATGCTACTCGTAGCGAAATCTTTCATTACAATATCTATATATCGGAAAGTTCCGACAAGACTCACCTCTCACGCTTGCATTATTGCATTCGCATAAATGCACGTGTTATTTATTCGCAAGGTAGTTGCACGTTGCAGTGATTAACGAACCCGGTTGCTTCTGTTTCTTAAGTGTACCCTTCACCAGATTCCGCGCGGATGCAGTCGATATCACGTTTGTACGTCATGCATTTGCAATGAAACGATAATGTTGCAATAATTTGCAGCGATGATACAAAAATATCTCGGACGAACCATCATGCAAAAGTATATATCATTCAAAATTACAAAATTTATTTTTTTACACAAATTTCTAATTTCGAAATAATATTCTCAATTTTAAAATTGATAATAAAAAAGTAACGTGAAATTATAATAAAGAATTTAATAATTTATAACAATTTATTTTATAAATTTCAACGAGATATATGAAATACATTTTTATAGATTTATTTTTTATATTATCTTTATATTTGTCTTTATTTTATCGTTTAATTTATTTATGTTTTTGTCGATTATGATTAATGGTGAATTTGAATAAACATAATAAGATATTCGCGTAAGACGTTTCAAAGCTTTCACGGCCGCTGCACAGATTTCCGAAAAATTGCACGCGACATATAAATTTGTATTTGCGCCACCGAACTCGTAATAAATTTCACGTTCAAAAATTGAAACAAGTATCTGATTGCGACAGTGCATAGCCCACATATCATTTATAGGAGGTTAACTGCTTAAACAGAGCATTATAGCATGCCAATAATAATATAGTCACTAATATCGACTTGCTAAACTTCAATTAATAATTCGCAATCGATTTTACTTGAAACTAATAGCAACAGGATAATAAACGATTATGGCTACTCTTTTAGTTTATATCCGATTATTGCGCTTACAATATCGATTGCGATAATTACTAATGGAATAATCGAGAGAAAGTTTAGAGAACTGAAAAATTTTTAATTCTTGACTTCTTATTGTGTGATTTGAATAATTATTATCTTAGTTTCTATCTTATCTCTTTTAATACAAATATATCAAATTTTATTTAAAGGATATCAAGAAAAGGCGAATAAACTTCATACAACAAATTAAACGGTTTTTCTACAAAAATTTAATATTTTCATATAAAAAAAACTCAGAAAATAAACATTAATGATTAATAAAATAAATTACAAATATATATTTTACGAAAAATGAACCTTTATTATTATCAGTGTCATCATTTCTGTTTACGATCGACTGAATGTATCAATTCGCATTCATTACCTACATTCGTGACAGATTCAAATAATTGGAAAAATATATCATACATTATGGATTTTAAATCGTAATATATTTTTAAATACAATCGTTCCTTCATAAAGTTAACTTCCGTTTTATTTTAACCTCCGTAAAAATCATGTTTTAACCTTTTATATAGTAATCGAGCATGTTGGCGTATGTACATTTGTTTACTTTTACGGAGGTCGATCGATCCCGACAAGTTACTTTTATAGAGGTTCGACTATAAACGTAAAATTAACAAAACTGCATAATGTGCGCAATTCATTACAAATGATTAATAAAATTGATTATAAATTGTTATAAATGATTAATACAATTTTTTATTCAATTTATGTAAATTTTTACGAAGATTTTATTTGATCCTTTTTTTTTATGAAATCTGAGATGTCCTGTTAGTTAAATAAAATAGGAAATTTATCTTGGTATATTTGTTACGCACGTAATGCATGTGAGTGGTCATTAGTGAAAAAGATAAAGTATAACTTTTTATTTAGTTTCACAAAAATACAATAATTTTGCATTTCATTATTATATCGCATCTCTATTACATGTATAAAAATATATGATAATCCAATAAAACTTTCATGTAATTAACATCAATAAGTATCGATGCTGATGAAATCGTAAAATAATTCGCAATTGTGATTGTGGGAAAATAGAAATCGACGGACAATTAATTGAGATTAGTACTGCAAGGCAGTACTAATAGGCAGTTTAATAGGCATCCTGATCGAGATCATCCTGCTTTCCTGTTTAATTCATCAGAACAGTTTAATTTCGCATGCGTGAAATTTCGCGGCTTCTAAATATTCATTGATTATTGCATTTCGTTAAAGCGCAAGTATTGATTGCAAGATTTGTAGTTATTTTCTAATTACTATTATTGTTATTTTTATTTTAAAAATATATAGAAATAGCATATTTGGAACAGTAATACAATCCCTATTTTCTCTAAAAAAAATTTTCTAAAATGTATATTCTAAATATTTAGATGCCGGTAAAATAATTAAAAACACTTCTCTTCTCAATTTTTCAGGAAATCATTTCATGGAATATTTTGCTCTCTCATCCAATTCTATAGTATATATACATACAATATTATCAAAAATATAATATAGCTAAAAAAATATCAAATTCAATACGCAAATATTCATCGCGAGAAATCTAATTTGCACTGATAAATATTTCAGCAACGTTAAACGTTTTCATAACATGAAAATCAAGTGACACGAATCGAATATGTTGCGCTCTGATGTTACAGGGAAATTCAATTAGATATGATCACGTAATTATTAGCGTTACCCCGCAGGCTAAGTTTCTCGCCGAGTCAATTAAGACATCGACAGACAAGAGAGCCAAAGAGAGAATTATCCGTGAGCGAGAAATGCCTCGCGGCTGTTCTCGTGTCAAAGAGAATAAGAGACAGAGAAAGAACGAAAGAGCTAATCTTCGACGCCTGCAACATATTGCAATAAGTTCTCTGTCACGGCCGGTACCCATGAATTAACATGAATTAACGTAACTTACCTCGATGTCGAGTTGAGTTTGACCTTGCTATTGTTCGTCGCACTATTGTGACCCCACGCTGGTCACTCGAGACACTCGAGATTATGAACAGGTTCCACTTGATAGCAAACTATTGATAAAAGACAGATCGACAGCACACGCCATGTGTCACCTTTGATTTACGTGAATATCATTGTTATACGTGATCAATATCATGTCGCGTTGTCATATCGTATATAATTAGTATAATATATAAACGCCTGTAAAATAATCGATGCGAATGATATATGAACGGTTCGCGCAATTGCGACGCCGATCTTATTGGCTGCGTTCAATAGAGAAAATTAATCAGTTAACGCTTCGTGATTTTTTAATATGATTGATTCCTACACTTAGATCCAGCAAAGAACTAAAAGTAAGAATGAATCATATCACCAAAGAATGACTAAGCGTTAACTAATTAATTTTTTTGCTGAATGCAGCCTGTTATAAGTATCTTTATCTTGCGAACGGGAGCGCCGATTATTCTCATCAAGCTGGCGCCGATTCGACAATTCGACAAAATTAGATGTAGATACTAAAGTACAAGAAGCGCACCATTAATTTAGACATAATAGCAAAATTTTTTTATTGTGGCACGTGAAATTATTTTTAGAAAAAAATTTTTAGAAAAAAAATATCAAAGTTTCTTGCTGAAAGTGAAGACAGGGAAGGAGGAAGAAAAGAAAGATGCAATCACTTAAATCTGAACTAACAGCCAAATGTAAAACTCCTATCTCTTATACATATATCCACTGATATCAATGATCTCAACCGGACCGCAATAGGAACACTAAGCCGCAATACGCACACAAAAGACGAGTTACGTGTGCGCAATTCGGCAATTCGATTATTTTTGGCTCAATATAAAATCATCGACATAATATTTGACTTGAATTATTCTTTTATTTCCTCGTGCTATACCGAAACTCTTTCAATACATAGCATTGTCAACGCTTGGTAAGATGAAACAGAGACGCTCGGTATAGCATGCGGAAATAACAGAATAATTAAAGTCAGATATTATGCATTTAAATTGAGCCGAAGATTGCCGGGCGCACACATATGTATGTACGTGGTTCGTCATTTGTGTGCGCGTGATCATTTTTGGGATCACTGGATATATAGGACTTACAGTTACGCCGAATCCGAACGGCGGTGATTAAAGAATCTAATCATCAGGTAGAATCATTTTCAGCTTAAACGCAAAATTCCTTAAACGCAAAAAATCGCGTATATGGGCGCAAATGAGATTGAATCTATAGATCGCGAGTCAATCGCACCGAGCGATAAGTACACTTGACGATATGTACAAATAATATGCATAATAAAGATTTCACAAAGGAAGAAAATATCCTTACTCTCTAAATTCTTTGGAGTAGAATCTTGTTCTAAAGAGTGAAAATTCACTTTTGAAAAAGAGAGTGGCTCAATTTTCAATCTTTAAAAATTTGAGATTTCACTCTTCAAAGTGACAATTCACTTTAAAAGTTTTAGAGAGTATGTGTATAAATAATTAATTTATATTATTTTTATTTTTAATTTTTTACATTTTTAATTTAAATAAAACTGAATTTTACTTTCTTATTTCTTCTCTCTCTCTCTCTCTCTCTCTCTCTCTCTCTCTCTCTCTCTCGTTCTCTCTATATGTAATATATATTACTTATTAAATAATATATAACAATTTAATTTTAATAAATCTATTGCATTCTAAACGATACAATAAAATACGGTTATACCTAGTATGCGCGCTTTACGATAATATTTTTCAAACTGTACAAGCAATTATCCGGGGCGTATTTCGTTCGCAAACACAGCCTCTCAATTTTTATGAATAATTACGAATGATTACGAAATGCCTTTTATGAATAATTACCAGTCTCATTTCCGAAAACGCGTGAGTATAGATTATTGCTACATAGTAGAGAGGAATTCGAGAGCAATACCGATTCGCAATAATTCACCGTAATAATTTTCCCGTTACCGTATAACGTAATGAACGACGCGTATAATACTTGTCGCAAGACACAGGCGATACTTAAGGCACGCAATGCCACATTTGCGAGACGTTCAATTGAATTTTCCCAACATTATGCAACAGTAACTTTCAATCGAGCGCCGACAACGCGATCCATATTAAAGCCTAACATATATTTCCACGCTGATCGAGCATATTTAACGCTTGTTGTCATGTTTAACCGTTGACGATAATTCATTCTTTCGTAAGCTTAATTTGTGTGAATATATTTTTATTGCGTGAATATATTGACGCGTTTGTTAGCACTGTCGCGAGAATAATCCATTTATTTAATCCATTTAATCCATTTATTTAGCAAATAAATGTCTCAATTTTTGATAAAATTCTTAATTCTTTCTTTTCAGAATAATAACTTTTGATTTTTGAAGATTTAATTTTTTTACTATACTATTATTCTTTAATAAGGTTTATTGCACAGATATTTCGCATTCTTTTTCTCTCTCTCTCTCTCATCCACATTTTTTACTTATCTTATACATTTCCGTTTCTTCATCATTAGAAATATTTACGAAACAATTAATCCTTAAATCTCTAAAAAGTACTCGACTAAAGAAGACAAGAAGTAATTTTCGCGATATATCTATTTTTGTATTATAGTTACATGCACATAATAATAATAAAAATTAATAAAAATTAAACAGTAACTGTTTCTTATTTTTAAAAAATTCAAGAAAAATATATATTTGGAATTTATAATAATAATTAAAATAAATAGTACATGAATAATTTTATTAGTTAATTTATAATTCTTTCAAAAAATGAATATTTATATTTACTACGAAAATTTGTAATCTTTAAATACGACAATCGAACGACAATCGATGTTTTACAAATATTTATTTTCTGGCATTCCAGAAAGGTTTCGAGTTAGAATACACAAAAATTGACCATTCACCGATTGCTGAAATTGATGCAAATGAACAGGAACTACTGACTCTGATCCTTCGATAATCCTTGATATACCTTCTTTATCGATGCACTTGCAAAATATAATCGTACGCAAATTAATACAGAACACAATACACATAAAGATATAATATCGTTCGATTGATATCAATTCCGAGAGAACACGCGTAATCGCGATAACATGTGTCAACTCATGAATCAACATTAAAAAGACTACCTTATGTATTCCGGCATTCCTGAATGCGAACAAATTTTTCTGACAAAGTAGGTTCTCAAGATTGAGTCCCAAAACTCGACTCTGTCAATCCGAGTATCATTTTATCTTTGTTGTTCACCGAATGTTGAACAAGGATAGAAGATCGGAGTTGACAGTTTTGGAACGCATCCAAAAAAATGACATGATTAAAAGAATCGATATCTGGCACTGAATTGTATTTGCTGCGTTCAGTAGAAAAAGTAACTTTGTAACTGTAAAATTTTTCAATATGATTGATTTATACATTTAGATCTGAGGAACTAAAGGCAAAACCAATCATAAAGAATTTTATAAGAGTTGCAAAGCTGATTTCTCTGCTGACGCAACTTGTCGGCCGTGAATCGATTTCCACAACATTTCGCCGACTTCGCGTCCTTGATCGGTTTTGCAAAATTTCAAGAAACGATTATAACTGTATTTCAAAATTGACTGCTAGTAATGAAAAGCTAAGTTTACATTATAGATTTTAGCACTGACAGTAAATTTTGAAACAGCTCAAATACTACTAATCTAGTTTTCACCGAATGCAGCATAGAACCAAATTTAAATCGATAGCAATGCGTTTGATTTATTTATTTCACTGATTTCATTGTATCATTCTTATTTCACAATTCACAAAGTCTCTACTTTCTAATAGAAATAACTAACACATTTAATTAACCGATTTTTTTTCATTTGCTGATTTGATCTAACTTGGTTAGACTTAGAACAAAAAATACAAATACCTTTACATAACGCATACAATACAAAAGAATCAACCAATTAAAGTCTCTCCGTTCATAAACTTAAAGAACTTTAATTAATTAATTTTCTTATGTTTTATATATTATGCGTTATACAAATAAATCTATGCTTCGGTCTTTATGTACGAGTATGTAAAGGCTGAATATAACCTGATGAATATACAAAATTGCTTTTCTATCTGATTATATGATATGATTAATTACTGAGTTTCATAATGAATAACTTAAGTTATCATTACAAAACCTTTAGTAATTAATCATAGCTAGAAAAACATAATATTTACATTATCATCAAATATAACTAAATAAATCACAAGTTAATCAGATAATGAAAAACCCTTAAATTTGATCTCCACTCAAGTGAAACCGAATATTGAGGGTTTAAGTGAGAACTAGACCTCTAGTGTGATCATGGTGAACAAGGGAGATAACACAAAATCTAAATAAACGATCCCTTTTTGTATATACACCTCTTATCCACACGATACTTTACAATGCTCCTCGACGCTGCTTTCAGTACTGAACAGCACATGTGATAAACGAGACAGGCGCGATTGCGGAAATAAGATCCAAGACGATGAAGCATACGGAAGAACATGGAAAATATGTAGATATAGCAACACGAAGCAAAGATTATTAAATGATCGCGACGATCGTGAACCGGCTCACGTTGAAATAATTATCCGTCTCCGCCAGACAAAGATTCGGTATTCCCGGAATTACAAATAAATGCGAACGAGAGATAAACACTAGTGACCGCACAACTCACCTAATCACCAAGGACGCGAACTAATCGGCGGCGTAGAAAATTTTGTCATCGTCAATCACGTGATTGTTTCGCGCGTCACGTCGCTGGCGCGTGATATTAATTGGAATAATATAAACTGTGATTAAAAGATACGTTGAAACATTTATTACTAACATTAATATTGATGTTAATATTATATCAATACTCGATATCAAATATTAATCAGCATGTTCGAATATATATAATTTTGAATCTCAATATTGAAATCAATTGAATCGTGAGATTGCTGCTAACTTCATAGAACTTCCCACCATCGTCACCAATACGATTTATTTGTACTATATCAACTGATTGAAATAGAAATATTAATTGTTTATATATTAAGTAGATTAAGTGGATACAAAATTGCAAATTTAGTACTCAGGTGTTTGTGCAGAAAAATATCTATCAGAAATCTATCTATCAGAAAAATACGCGCGCAAACGCATAACGTTTTATATTTTACGTCTAAGCTCTCGGGAAACACCATGCGAACTGGCGGGCGATTATAAATTTTAGAACGGTGATGCCACATCGCGTCATCTCTTTTTATAGAAAAACCTTAGCAAGCTGCGAGTAATATTTTATATGATTCGTTTTGATTCGTTCTGGAGTTGAAAACATCGTCCGTAACTCGTATAACTTGCTTGTTGCACATTTATATGCTTATATATACCGATTTATCGATAATTATATAATTCTATAGACTTGTTCTTTTTTCAGAATTGCTTGCGATTATTTTCTTTGCTTTTCGTTCTTCTGAAAATTAAATATATTCTCGTTTGAATGTCACTTATGTTGAACGCCATTTACGTAACCAAAAATATTAATATTAGGAAAAATTGTGATCTAATATCAAATATAAGCATATATTTAATTTTTTAATATTAACAACTTCTCTCATATAATTATTATTATTAAAAATGTATTTTAATTACATTTTACGCCATTCTTTATTGAACTGAAAAAAATTCAAAAAGATATATTCTATGATTTCACATGTTCCTTTATTACATGGAGAAATGTAATGTAACTCATCCAAATATTATATAAAAACGACAACATTTCTTGTTTTTCGAAATGCACTCTTCTCGGTTATGACTTTAAAGTGCCTCGTTACGCGACACAATTTCGCCGAGTGTGTGTAACATTATTTTTCTCTTGGCTAAAAACAGATCACGCCGAAAATAAGCGTGCGTACACGTGCGTACGTGCGATTCCTCGTGAGAGATAAGCCGATCAGTTGGTCGATCGCAGCCACGCCCCGCTCTCGGAGTCCTTGCGAAGAATGCGTGAAGTCGTTGCAGTTGCATCATTGCAACAGAATATATATAATGGCATATCCGACGTTACACGTCACATCAAAAAACAAAGGAACATTGCTCGAGCGGAGAAAGACCGTTAAAAGAAGAAAAACGGAATAAAAAAGAACAGTAATAGTTTCTAAAAAGGAAGTAAAAGAAAAGACTGTACTATGATAAAATTTTCCTCGAGAGATTTTTGTATATTATGTAAGTATTTTATTAATCACGCTTAAACATAATATAATATGGTATCAATCCACGCTTCCATATATTTTATTCATACATATACATATACATTTTTCTAATTGCAAAACAAATAAAAAAATTATGAATTTTCACAAATCTACGACAGAGAATAGTGCATCTATGAATTTCTTTATCATTTCAATTCTTGACTTGGTTGATTGTAGCGAGCTTTTGTTTATCAACATCTCTAATTTTTTTTTATCAACTTTATAAATTGTAACAAATTAAAATTGATTAATGTATGATTAATATATGATATAAATAAGCGAAAAAAACCTTATTCAAAACGAATTTTAACTGCCATTTTTGCGTAAATTTTTATATACATTTTTCAATTTTATAAAGATTGTTATAAGTTTCTTAGAATTTTTGGCTTCTCTCTCTCCTTCCCTTCCTCTCTCTCTCTCTC
>NW_012130069.1:5852621-5855871 GCF_000143395.1 Atta cephalotes | reverse complement strand
TAGTAGATATATATATATATATATATATATATATATATATATATATTTAATGAATAATTTTTTATTACTTAATTGATCAATAAAAAAATAAAGAGTAGGCTTATTATAATCTGCATGGAAAAAATATCATAACAACTAAAATCGAGCAATTTGTTAATATATTAATTTTTAATACTTAAAATCATACACTACAATGACAAATTCGACTAATATAGAATTATCAGTTCATAAATTTAAAAAATTATTATTTTTTATTATTGATTTATAAACTAATGAAGACTATGTTAGTCAAAATGTTTACATTTTTGTATATAACTTCAAATATTAAAAGTTAATGTATTAATTAAACACCCACATTGCTTGATTTTGATGTTTTGTCTGATTGTTTCTGTTTGATAATTATTATTAATTAATATTTAAATAATCCAATCACGCAACTTTTAATAAATGCGATATAGTACATAATAATATGTTAAATGTCAAAGAATTTTTATTTACAAATGTTGTTGGAACTTGACAGTCTAAAATTATGTTATCTCTCTCATGGATATTATTAGTGCATATATTATTATTCGCAAGTTACCGAATCTATTCGCCGGTTTCCATTCTCTATAGTATAAGGATAACTCATTTATTTTGTCGGCTATGACGTTAAGAGCGAGGCGTTGTCGAGGCGGCGCGCGATTGTGTAATGTAATATCGAGATCGAGAACCAGCCTCTGGCCAGACGGAAATAATGCTCGGAGGTGTGTCACCCAGTTCGCGACCGCTCTTCAATGTTTCTCGATATTCATTGATCGATTAATATACTGGGTCTTATTAGACATAAATGCGAGCTCGAGCGTGTCAAAAAACAACTTGGTTCTCATTTCATGCACGGGCGATTTTGTGCGCATGAGAAAAGTTAGTTAATGCAATTTACATCCGATCTATCGTCGTACAAGGGTGCCTATGGTGCAATAATTTTTGGAAACTATATTTATTTGATCAATATAGTCCAAAAAAAAGATTTGAAACGAATATTCACTATTTAATTTGAAATACTCAACTTACAATTAATTAGTAAAGCTTTAATGTAAACATTTAAATTTTTTAATTATTCTCTTTCTTGTGTTAAATTTTTGAGAACATAAATATCTATTTCTTCTTAAATTTGCTTAGATCTTTTTATTATGTTTTCTCTTTTATTTATAATCTCATTACTTTTTTTTATATCTATATATAATTGTATAATCTTATATCTAATAAGTATCTCTTTCTGATATATATACTTTTTATTTTTATTTTTATATTCTATCATTTTTACAATGCAAATAAAAACTTTGCTTTCTAAAAAAATAATAAGTTTTTTTTATATCAAACTCTATGAATAGAACTGATTTAATCGCCTTTCCGCTTTCCTCAAGAAATGACGTCAACATATTTTTACATCCATGGTAGTCTCTATCTGTGATTTCCCTCTCGAATCGCTTAAATTATTGCGAATCCGATATAAATTTAAATTTATTAAATAATTTTAATATAATATAATTTATTATTATAAACCTCATTTTTATTACTTTATTTTAAGATTAAAATTACAAAAAATATACCTGCTATATAGAGCGAAATAATAGCGCAATTCGTCTGACAATAAACATAATAATTTGTATTTAAATATAATATTTCATGTATAATGCGAAGTTTATGAAAGTATAATATCTCCAAAGTATCGAAATATCCTTGAAAGTTAATTAATACTATAATGAATTCTTTATTATTTACTTTTTGCAAAACATGCTAGTTTTTACTTCTATTTGCCATTCCTTTTCAGTAAAGAAATTAATCATTTACTTGATGATAAATATATAAATTGCTACTGATGTAAACTTATCATACCCTTCGTTACCTTTATTTGATGTAAAATATGATAATATGTAAATAACAACGCAATGATGACAATTTATTCATACCAGTGATTATTTTGATGTTTGTCAATATTTTATACATTACAGCGAATATTAATACAAAACCTGTAACAAAATAGCAAACAATAAACAATAATTTTTATTAATTTTTTTAAATAATTTAAAAATAATTTTTTAATTACTCATAATAACAAATAATAATAATTAAATTTAAAACATAATTACATAATGAAATCCTTTTACTTTATTCAAAATCATAAAAATGTCTCGATTTTTTAACAAAGAATAACAAATAATAATAAAATATTTTAATTAATCATAATAATTATAATAATAATTAAATTTATGAGATAATAACATATATAATAAAACCGTTTTATTTTATTTAAAATTATGATAATATTACGATAGATCGTATGTATACAGATACATCTTGATAGATAATTCAGTTACGTAACTACGATAAGCATTAATCAATATCAATCTTGAGGTAAACACCGGATAATGAGATCAATCAAAACATGCACCATTAGATTAGCAAATTAACTGCGCCTTGATCAAAGATACCCAAATCAAACAAGCAAATGATCGTGTGACTGCTTTCCATTACAAATTATTCGTATTTAAAGATCTAGTGAGCAGATCTGGTATGCGATTACAAGCTCGCGCTAAGTAATCGCAGGAAACAGTAAAACCAAACAAGTGATTTTTTTCCGAATAGTGTTAAATAATCCCTATAATTATCATTCCGTTATTACATAATAGTACGTGCAGATTAATAGCTGAGACCTTTCTTTGGATAAGAAATAGCAAGATATAATTATTCTGGACAATCGGAGGACGGATGTTATGATGAAATAACTAATATTAAATAAATTTATTGACATTTAATGATATAAGTGACAATAAAGTATCCTGGTAAGTATCTTATGCTTGTAAGATAATATACTTTCATCAATCCTTGCCTCTCACTTTGAAGTTCTTAATCATTTTATTTTACAACAAGTTTGAATATTTCTATATATAATATTTCTGTATATAATATTTATTTTATAAAATAATAGATTTTATTTGTTGATATTCAAATTGATGTTATATTTTAAGTACAGATGCATGCTATATTATTAATTTTCGAATTTATATATAAAACTAAATATCGAAAATGACTTTTCAAAATGAACGAAATTGTTATATTCGTAAAGACAGAATGATAGAAAAATTTAATGAAATTGATAATAATAAAAAATACAAATTGCAATTAAGTATATCTATATATTATATCTATATATTATATATCTATATATTATATTATATCTATATATTATATATTATTACACACACAC
>NW_012130069.1:5839611-5848632 GCF_000143395.1 Atta cephalotes | reverse complement strand
TATATATATATATATATATGTATGTGTGTGTGTGTGTGTGTGTGTGTGTGTGTGTGTGTGTGTGTGTGTATATGTGTATACAAAGTTGGGACGTAACATTTTATTTGTAATATTTTATTTGTTGTTATCATTATAATTACTTTCTTTCAGTAACAAATGGATTATACTTTCTTATTTGTTACATTTGTAATGGTAATGCAATTACATTTTTTGGATAACTATAATAAATATAATCGTTATTAAATAAAATAATAATATTATGGCTCATAATATTATTAATATCAATAAAAATAAATAAACATTAATCAATAGTAAGGACTACGAACCAAATAATCATTATTTTTATTATTATTTTATATATGTATAATACATATGTATAGAACATGCATAAAAACGAGTCCTTTTGAACTATTTTGTCATTAACCATAAGTATTAAATTCCAGTTAAACTAGTAAATTAACAGTATAGAATTGCCACTCTAAATACATATATTTAAACATATTTTATTTAATACACATTTTATAGATTTTGCTATTTATTAAATCATATTACAATGATTACAAATTTTGTTAAAGCAAACTAACATTTCAAATTAGCTAAAGATTATATTTTATTATTATATAATTATATTATATTATATTATAATTCATTATTATATTATATTATAATTCATTTGATATCTTTTTTTCTTTTAAAGTTTCTTCTAAAGTTTTATGCGCTCGAAATCCTTTGTCTTTAATTTTTAATTTAATTGCCTTATTATACACTTCTGTTAAACTTCAAATAAATAATAAAACTACAGGTACATCTTCAACTTCGATTTTTGTCGAGGAAAAATTCCATATTCAATTTTCTAAAGAGTTTACAGTAAAAAAATAATTTTACAATACAATGTACAATACATGTTTAAAAATATATTTTATAATATGCAATTTCATAAATAACAATCTAAACAGTCTAATTGATTACATATTACATATAAGTATATAAATTGATAATCTAATTTTAATTTCGTAACGAAAGAATGAAATGATCGCGAGAAAAAGGACTGTTGTAATGCGTTATTAGCGAGCGCTAATAAGATCTGCAATTTTTCAATGACGTATGTGACATCATGGCTAAGGTAGATCTTTCAGCAAGTGAAAAAATGATCTCGTTAAGGTTGTGGCATCGAAATGCATTCACATATGCACGCATATCTACATAAAGTGGTAGCTAAGCGTATGCTCCATTTACCAACGGCAGCTTGCGCACGTTTAACGTGTTATACAACCGTTGCACCGTTATGTGTTATAACATACGTATATCTGTGTGCAGTATATCATAGGTAAATAGTGTTAGACTCTAGGTAGGTGTGGCGATAGACCGGCCGTTGGCTTCCCTCGCCAATGGCGGGGCGCAGGGTGTGCGAAATGAAAGTCAATTCCCTATATAAAGGGTGGTTTTCCAGTCCGACGACAGAAACCAATCTATTTTACTCACGCGCGAGTATCACGCCAAAGTATTGTTCAACATGAGGGTCTTGGTACGTGCTGTCACATCTCCGAGCAAAGTTAAAGAAGCAGTGCTGAGAACATTTTTGTTCGGACATAATGCTTAATCAGATTGAAGTTTAGGAATCATCGTGCCAATCTAATTTTTCTTTGCTTATTGCGCTTTATCATGGTGTTCATTTGCAAAATTGGAAAATCTTATATCAAAATTGGAAAAATCTATCATTTGTGCGAAGTTTAATTTGCGAAGATCCTTAAATCCTTCAAATTTTGGATCAATGTCTCAATTGTGATAATTGTCACCTTTATAAGATTTGTTAATATTGTTTTGCGCGCGCGCAAATATCAATTGATTCATTAATAATTATTTGTTTTAAAAAATAATTAAATTAGAGTTATTAAGATTATCATTATTAATCACACTTAATAATAATTTTTTTTATTAATCTGCACTTATAATTGACGATTTTGCGCTTTGTCTCATCTTCAATGTCTCAAGTAATTGTCTCGAGTTTATCAATTTTAATAACTCTAATTAAAACTAGATTAGCCAAATATCCCCGTAATAGTTATTTTTACAGATATGTATACATTTAAATTTTCACTAAAAAGTTTTTTAATGATTATTGATTAAAAAAAATTCATTACGATAATTTTTAATAATTATCTGTTGACAATTGTCTTTGTTTTGTTAATATTAATTTCTTAACTAATCGATTCACAAATCGTTATAGATTTTTAAGTGACGTTTTTTTCTGTTTTGATTTGCAGATCTGCCTAGTACTGATCTCCGCGGCATTCGCTGCCGAAGAGAAGACGGTCCAGAAGCGTGGCTTAGTCGGCTTGGGTGACTATGGATTTGGCGGTTGGTCTAGTGGACATGATGGATATGGTGGATATGGTGGATATGGTGGATATGGTGGATATGGTGGATATGGTGGATATGGTGGATATGGTGGATATGGTGGATACGAGGGAGGCCATAGCGTTGCCATTGCTATCAAGGAGAAGGCTGTCGCTGTTCCCGTCGCGGTTCCGCATCCAGTTCCCGTCGATCGTCCCTACCCTGTCAAGGTATGAATTGATCAGTTTAATTTTGGATAGGTATCACAACAAATAATAATAATCTTGCACATAACTTTAATAATTTAAATTATATAAACGATTTAAATTATATAAAATTAATAAAATTTATATACATTTTAATAGAATATATTTTAAATGTTCCATTCTAAATAAATATTGAATTAATTAATCGAAGTCTTGACTTTAATTTAGTGTTTACATTTTTTATTAATTTTAATTATTATTTAATTCTAGTTAAGTACCAAATGATTGAAATAATTGTAAAGTATTGTTATTATTAAAGTATTGCTATTAAACATTTTAAGAAAGAGAACTGAAGAGCAAATAAATATTATCATTCGTTTTGACATATAATGGAGTCTGAATTCTTTGTTATTTTTAGGTTCCAGTTGAAGTTCCCAAGCCAGTCCCAGTTGCTGTTCCGGTGCCAGCGCCGTACCCCGTTGTTAAGACACAGACAATCACGGTTCCCGTAGAGAAACCTGTCCCAGTCTCGGTCCCCGTTAAGGTGCCAGTGCCCGTACCTGCCCCATACCCCGTCAAGGTGAGTTAATAATAAATAGTTACACAAATATATACAAATTCTAATTTTCTAGCCGTGACATTTTTATAATTTTTGAATTTTTATGAATTAGAACATTAATTAACATGATAAATATGATAAAATAAACATGATAAATAAAAAAATCTGACAAAAATTAAAAATCTGACAAAAAATATCAAGATTTATATTGTAATTTTTATGTGAAGAAATCATCTCTTCATATTTTAACATAAAATATAATTCTGTTGTGAAATTTTAATTATTCCATCTGTGATGTATTTAACTTTATTATAATCCTATATTTTCTCATTATAATTTTTTATCTATCTGTAAGCGCAACAAGTAGAAATCGAGATTACAGTTATTAACAGTTTCGTTGAGTGCTCTCAGTTTTTAGTATAAGTAATTTCTAGCAATTAATCTGTGTTAATTAATTGATATCCTTATTCCATATATCGCAATAAAAATTATGATTTTGTTCATATCTGCGCGTTACACGATTATTGTAAATAAATGCATGCAAGAAAAAAGAAATCGATCGCTGATTGGACATTTTTAGCTTATTATAACTAAATTAAAATTATATTTGAAATTATTAACCGATTATTGCAATTGACGATTAAAATATGCTTAATTGATATAATTAATATGGACATATTAGCCATAATTATTTAATCTATTAAGTACTGTGTTTTGTTTTTAAATTATATAATAATAATGAATTTGTAATAATAATAATCATTAATTATTTTAAGTGATCAACGATTATATTGTCTGTACTCATATTAATATTCTATTAATTATTTAATGTTTTAATTAATATTGATATTTTGTTAATTTTAGGTCGTTGCCCCTTATCCGGTTCCAGTTCATGTCTCTCACGCCGTTCCAGTCGCGGTCCCGCATCCGGTCGTCGTCAAAGAAACGGTTCCCATCCTTGTTAAGGGAGGCCATTACTAGATGAATTTCTCCTCAAAAATCACATATACACATCTCCCTGCTCCATAACCCTTTTCCCAGCAGCGCAAAATCCATCACGACAAGCGTCTGTTCCAAAGACGCTTCTTTCGTCGTGTAGTACCTTGAATTCATGAAATAAATCAATTTTGTAAATGTTTTCGTAAAGAAACAATCGACTTTTTCTTTTCCTTCTGCACACTTTATCTTCTATGCCAAAAAAGATATCAATATTGTTTTAAATTACACTCTTATATATTTATATCAAAATCTCACAATAATACTTTCAAATATTTCAGGATTTTTTTATATAGAATTTTTTCATATAAGAAGAAGAATTTTTAATTTTATAAAATATAGAAAAAATTTTTTAAAGAATTAATAAAGAGAATATTATTTTATTGGTATAACAATATGCGAATAGTCATAAATTTTATGTTGTTATATTGTATTTATCAAATTATTAAATATTTTTTTATAATGTATAATTTTATATTTTTATAAATTAAATAATAAATAGTATATTGTGAGTTCGAGCTTAATTTGAAGTCATATTATACATATATTTAAAATTAACAATTTTTGAAAAATTTAAATCTAAACTATTTTTTATTTGTTCCTATAATACTCACTACCATTTCACAAAATTAAGAATAAAAACAAACGTTAATAAAATATATTCGTAATTTTTATTACAAAATGTAGAATAAAATTTCTTATTAAATATTTATTATTTGTGATATTTATTGTTATGTTATATGTAGATTTATATTATACAAACGTACGTACACACATAAAATTTGTATATTATATATATATATATATACACACACACACACACATATGCGCGCGCGCGCGTGTGTGTGTGTGTGTGTGTGTATGTGTGTGTATACATATATTTAATCTTAAATTTATTGTTATGAATATTATAACGATAATATGCGAATAATATGAGATACACACTGTTACAGATTAGATATTTTTATGCATATTCTTACCAAGCTTAGGAATTGTTAGGTTGTATATTTGCGCAAGTAATGTCGGATATTATATATTCTTGTCATAATGAGAATTTAATTGCCTGACCTCTGCTCCGACTTTATGATCTCAGTTTGCTTTTGCTACTAATTGATTATTTCAACAAGTCTTTGTATATCATTTTGCACATTACTTAAATATATTCGCCTTTTACACTCTCTCAGTTTTTAAGCGAGAAATGTGAGAAATCATGTCCTTAAGCGTAATGAAATAAAGTAAAGTATATTACAACAGTATCTGTCTGTGAAATTGCTACACAAAATTTCAGCAATACATGCTCTTATTTTTCACGGCCTGTTAATAATTCACCTTGATTATAAAAAGAAAAAGTGAATAGTAAGTTTAGATAAATTAACCAATGCCCGAAGATCTTTGCTTATAAATGATGTATTGAAAATATTATAGTATTAAAATATTAAAACTGAAAATCTAATAAAACAGTTGTATGTAGTTGAAAGCGTTTTCATAAGATTGTCATTTACGTCATAACATTTTTTAAAATAATTATTTTAATTTGAATTATAATTTTTTTTAAATTTTAATACTTTTATCTTTGTGTAAAATTTAAAATGTATTCTATTTTTTTTTAACAAATTATAAGAAATTATTAAATTTATTAACAAATTATAAGAAATGTTTACTACAAATATAATTTTATTTTTATATTTATATATATGTACATTAGCCTTTATAATATATTCAATTTTGTAAAACAGTTTTATAGAAAATTATTATAAAATTTCTTTTATATATACACACTTTTAATTAAAAATATATTTATCCTTTAATAATCCTTAATTATTAATATTAATTATAAATATTTTATTAAATAAAATTTCCGAAACTTTATATTATTATATTCATAACATTACTTTATATTATTATATTCATAACATATATAAAATGAAATATTAAATTATAAGAGAATATTTTTATATTGATATATAATTAATATTGTCATTTCTGTCAGATTACTTCTTACTGGCCTGTTTCTTTTTTATCGAAATATAAACGTCATTTTAGTTGAAGATGATACATATATATATATATATATATATAAATGATTAAGCAACTATTTTGCTCTTTCCTTCTCTCTTCTTCCCTATTTTCCTCTTTTCTTTTCTCTTTTTCTAATATAAAAAGATATTTATTTGCATTAAGTTTAAAATTTTATTTCTATTTTAACCAAGCATTTTCGAGCATCGAATTATATATTATAAAAATATTTTTAAAAAATAAACCAAAGTAAGAATACAAATATGTAATCAAGACCGAGGTAAGTGAAAAGCAAGAAAAATATGAATAAACATTCATATAAATATCTCTGATTATTTCGAGATAAAAAGGAAGCATATGTATATTTTTACAATTGTGCCTGTTGCATAAGATTTGCATAAATTTTCAAAATAGCCGCGGAATTTACACAAAATTAAGAAATAATTTTTTCATACACATAAATGCGTTTCTATTTACATTATAAAAATTCATAAGAAAAATTTTGTTATTTATTATCTTATCATAATATATATCATAATATATATATGTATTACATATGTAAAACTCGCACACATGCAACTTTAACATTTATTCAAAACAGTCCTTGGTGAAGATCAGACGCATCGGTCTGCCCACATTTTGTGACAAAAAAGGTAATCGAGAAAGGCATAGAAAAGAGTAGGATATTTGCAGTTTTTGTTCTCTATAAAGCCTAAATAAAATCCGATCGTAAAACCGAAGATGCTGTTAAAAAGATGATTTAATGCCCTTCATTTTTACTTGAAATCATTTTGATGTATCTCTGTGTTGAACTATAATGGAAAATTATAAAAACATTTTTTTCTAGTCTACTATTGGTTCCAAATCGGAACATCCTTTAAACTCTATCTAAAAATTATATAAAAATAATATAATTTTTAGATAGAATTTAAAAATGTTTTAATGTATTTTTTTTTAGTATTGAATAAAAACCAGTAATTGACAGTCAAACATAAAAATTTTATTTAAAAAAAACAATTACTGACAGTTTATGTTTTATTAGAATTGAAATTAATAAAACTCAATTAATCTAAGTCTGATGATTCATGATATTTTACTGATTTAATTTCTTAGATCAGATCTGATCGGCAATACTGCAACCAGGCCTATATAAATTATTTACTATACTGTAAGTCCGATTTGGACACGGGTCCTTTCAAACTTTGGAACAAATTTTATAATAAATTGCAAAAGTGATCACAAAATGCTTAATATTTTTAAATTCTATACTTTCTATATATTAGTTTTATTGTTAAAATTTATTGAAAAAATTCACATGTGTTTGTAAAATCTGCCTATTTGTTTCTCGGTTCTTTCCATAAAGAAAATTGTCTATAGAATAAGAACCGATAATGGAGTAATTTGTATAAGTTAACAGATATTTTGAAATTGTATTAAAGATTGAAGTTGAATAATGTATTCTATAAATCTTTTCAAATATATAAAACATACAAACATAATTATTGCACCAACGAGAAAATTAGAACGAATCACATAAAGAGTTGTTATCAAAAGTCTTTAGAATAAAAAGAATTAGAATTTTTTAAAAACTTATCCTTATTCGCAGTTTTAAAAGTTAATGACTACATCTTTATAAATATATATTATTTTTTTATCGCTCAGATTACTCTTCTCAGCATCTTTGTTTTCTTTTCTTTTCAACGAATATATATCTATTTCGTTTTAAGTACAAACATTTTGAGGGCAAAACAAATAATAAATATAAAATCTGTTTTTTATTCCTGACTGCGAGAGACATCATGCCGCATCATAATAATCACTTGTGCAGTAAAATGTAGAATTGTCTATTTAAGCTTTGCCATGCATAAAAGGAAGGTTAGATTAGGTAGACCAAGATTAGGTTTTACTATAAAAATAGAAAGATAACTAAAAATTTTAATAAAAATAAAATTACATAATTTCATGAATCACATTAATTTTATGAAGGACATTAAAAGTTAAGTTTTTTACCTATGTCATTTACATAGCAAAAATAGCAATTTTTCCAAACAAATTTTTCAGAAAAAAATCGGAATCTTTCCGGAAAAAATTATTATATATTCATATATAACTAGTAATATTATTAATTATTTTGATAGAATTATCTTAGTTTTATTTTTAAACTCAATTTTATCTTTTTTAATTTTTACATCTTCCAAATTTTGTCATTAATTATATATTTGTTAATAAATTATTTAATTTAAGTAAAAATGTGAAAGAAAAATAGAAATATTTTTAAAATATGCACGTCACGTAAAAAGTTACGAGATCTATATTGTCTGTAACCGCAATAATCAAACACAATTGATACGAATGATACAAAGAAAATAGAGAACAAAGAAGACAGAAACAAGCTTCTTCGAAAACATGAAATTGACTTTCTTTCTTGGACGGCGCGAAACGCTCCGCCTACATAATGACTTCTCGATTACATCAATTTACACAATAAGGCATTTGGTGCTAATATGCCGTATTTAGTAGTTAATACATTTGACAACTTTATTGCCTACAAATGATTCTGCATCCTTTATAAACTACTAATAAATAATCTGTAATATAGTTATCTTATTTTCGTCATTTTTTTTACATTATAAAATTGATTTATTTACGTAATTTAAATTGTTAAATCTATATTATAGCTATACACAGGAAATATCAATTTTATTATAAAATCAACTTTTCCCACTTTTAATTTCACATTATATAGCACATTAGTAAACAATTATTAAATTAGAAATAACTTAATAATCAATATATATATTTAACACACACACACACACACACACACACACACACACACACACACACACACACACACACACACACACACACACACACACACACACACACACACACACACACACACAC
>NW_012130069.1:5830536-5838779 GCF_000143395.1 Atta cephalotes | reverse complement strand
GAGAGAGAAGAAAGAAGAGAGAGAGAGAGAGAGAGAGAAAGGGAGGGAGAGAGTTTGAAGAATTATATAAGACATTATCAATAATATTATTTCTTAAAAATACTGTGCAAATATTTCTGTATAAAACAATTAAAAAAACATTTAAAAAAATATGAATTGTTGCTACAAGTTCTTTCATCTATTAAGTGTAAATGAATGATCGTTAATTTCTTGAAAAATTTGAAGAATTTTAAAAACATTTTGAGTTAAAAACTTTCATAAATCTCTTAAGATTCAAAATCATTAATTTCTGTCTCTAATAACGTATGAAATATTCGTTACATCATCTAGTAAGTTGAGGGAATATATCAAATAATTTTAATCGTTCAACTAAAAATTAGTCAAAGATACTTAAGCGGTCTACAACGGAAATTATTCCATTGAATAGAGTATGAATTTGAAAAAAAAAATTCATCGTCTTCTCGAAGCTGCAGTAAATCTCTCTCTCTCTCTCTCTCTCTCTCTCTCTCTCTCTTGCCAATCCTTCTCCTTCTTGCTTTTTCTCTCGTAATTTCTAACAAAGATAATTCTACATTTCAACGATGTTTCCAACTATTGTTAAATCTACTTTTCTCTTTCAATTCTTTTTCTCTCGTTTCTTATTCCACAAAAAAAAATATCAGGTTCGAATTTCTCTGTAATTATCACATGTGGAATATGTGCCTGATTTTTTTATATAGAAATCTAATTGAGTGAATCTAACTATAACTAGTAGTGATATCTGTAATCTATTAGAAACAGAATTACTTCCTTGTTACACCATTGTCTAAAAATCACAGTACATATATATTGATAGAAATTATTAAAAATATTTAAAAAAATAAATCCTATTTGCAAATAATTCGTTTCAGCGTTTTAATTAAGATTTTCTTTAACACTTTTCGAATTTAACTTATATTAATTCTTTATTTGACATTACAATATTGAAATAAATTTATATAAGTGCAATGCTCTCTTCTCTGCAAAATAATATATATATATACATATATATATATATACACACACACACATATATATATATATATATATATATATATATATATATACATAGAATTTTTACTGCAAAAATTAAAAAATATTTTACAATAATTGAATAGTTTTTTATAACATTGTCTATATTTTAAGTATTTAAAAATAAATATTCAATAATTTTCACATAAAAATTACTAAACGTTGTTATGAATGTAAAATTAAATTAAAACTAATTCTTTATATTATTTTCCATATAACTTTTTTTAGATATAATTAATCTTTTTTTCTTGACGCCTTTTTGTTTACAGAAGAGTCATGGAATCGATTTTTCTCAAGTTTTTTCTCATTTTTCTTCAAAATTTATGGGATCTCTCAAACGCAAATCTTATGCTTGTCGCTTTTTCTCGCTGACTTCGAGAAAAATGAGACATGGTTACGTGGTAATAAACGATGCAATAATTTATGGATAGGTGGGCATTCAAATGTAATATCGCGCAATATTGTTATGTCATTTTTATCGAGTAATTAAATAATTTACATTAAAATCTTTTTATGTGATCTTTTATGTCGTTTATTGTCAATATAATATAATTTTTCATTAAAACTATATATTAAAAAGTACATACAAAAACACCTAATTAAAAATAATATTATAATTATGTAATATATAAAGTTTATATACAAAATATATTATTAGAAACAAATTTAATTTTTAAATCTTTGATTGATACTAATAAAATAATTTTAATAAAATTCAAGATATACAAAAATATGTATAAAGTATTAAATTGCGGAAGGAGAATATTTTAATATAACAAAATATTTTAATATTGAATAAAATATGAAAAAAATTAAAAGGATATATAACATTATTGTATTTCTGTCTATTTCTGTCCTACATAAATTAACTTTACTTAGATAGAATTGATTTGATTCACACACTTACAATGTAATTTTATTTGTAGATATTTATTGTGCCATAATTAGCTAAACTCGAAAGCTAAGTTCATCATTTGCATATTTCTCATTCGCGTAAGATTTCAATTACGGAATCAGACGAAACGCGCAATTGCACAATCAAATGATTGAGAGAACACCCATGAGCGTGCTCATGATCGCAAAACAAAGAGCCACAAAAATTGAATCAGTACGGAGCCTTAATTAACCTATATTCTGCCGTATAAAAGTTTCTTTTACAACTCGATATAAAATTTATAAAAATAATATACATAAAAAAAATTTTATTAAATATTTATTAAATATTTATTTGACAAACAACATGAAATTTTTATTATATAATTTTTTATATAATTCAAATTATTATATAATATTATGTAATAATAATTTTAATTTTAATTTTATTAATTATCATTGTGATAAGAATTTCTTCTCTTACCTATACATATATAATAATTACATACATATAAAATTTATAAAAGATGAATATGATTACTGAATACAGAAATATAGACATACGAAATTTTATGATTTATTAAACTATTTATTAAATTAGGCTTCTTTATATAGTTTTTCACACAAACAATACTTAATGCTATAAATTTCGACGCGTACGAAGTGATACATTTGCACAAGATCTGCGCGAGTCTTTCTTACGAGTCGAGAAGAGTCGCGCGGGTGCGAGTTTTTCGGTAATCCCCTACTCGCGGGACCCGGTTTTGGTTTCTTTTCACCTAACCGCGTTTCGGTGGCGGGCCCGGTTGCCCACCACTTCACTCTTCATGTCGTCTCTCCTTGAGGGTTTATTGTATAAAAGCAGGGGAATTTTCATCGTGCTCATCAGTCGCAAACACGACGAACTGAGTCCGAAATTCGTACAGCATCATGAACGCCAAGGTATAATCGGATACAAAAGTTTTTTAATAAAAATTCATTGACGAAAAATCGTCCAAAAAATAAAAAATCTAGATCTCAAAAAAAAAATTGACGTGCATTGCTACGAGGATGATTTGTATTCTTAAAAAAAGAATAAAACATTCAATTCGTTGCAGAAGATAAACAGTTTTGCAATTGATGTAAAATTAAAAGAATTTTGTATAGCTAAATTAATTAAGAAATAACAAAGAATATTTACAGTAAATATTTTTTATTTTTAATTTAAACTAATTTAACGTATTTATAGTTAATGTAAATTAAAATTAAAATTTATTTGTTTATTAATATGAAACACAGAAAGATAGCGAATGATTTTTTCAACTATTCTTATTAAATTATCTAAGTTTTTATTTTTCTTTTTAATTTTATTTTTCACGTTTTTATTTTTAATGTAAATAATTTTAATATATTTTTAATGTAAATATTTATGTATTATGTAATATATTTTTAATGTATTTAATATATTTATTTTTAATTATAAAATATGCCTAAATATGATTGTTGTTCAATTACATTAAAATAAGTTAAAAAATTAACGTGTTGTTATGCGATCAATATATTTACAAACTTTTTAAAAAAAGCAAAGAGTATAAATCTTCTAATTTACAGGTGGTGGTTCTCTTCGCTCTGGTGGCGCTTGCTTTCGCTGAAGAAACGAAAAGCGACGATACAAAAAAGATTGAGACCACAAAGAAAGATAAGCGTGGTCTTTATGGAGCCTTAGGGTACGGTCTTGGTGGATTGGACTATAGTCTCGGTGGATTAAACACGTACTCGTCCCTTCCGCTCACCAGCGTGAGCCACGGTGTTTCTACCATCTTGACGAAGGAAGTCGCTGTACCTGTGGCCCAACCAGTTGCCGTACCCATCGAGAAACCCGTTCCGGTCCCGTTTAAGGTATCGATACTCCCTATGTTTTTCCTTTCCCAAATATTTCGTTAGAATACGTGTAATTTACAATTATACATATAATGAAAACTCGATAACAAGATTTAATAGAGAGTATCTGCGATTTTTTCAATTTTCTTAGTTCAATATCACATCTTACTACTAATGGAAAATAGTAACGTTTCTCGGAGTCAATTTTCTGGAAAGCACAATTAGATGAAAGTGAAGCAATTAACCATGACTTATTGAAGAAATAATAGTTTTACTATATTCATGTGTTTCAATAGAAAGATCACTTAAAAGCGATTATGATTTCTCCAACGATTTCTAATAACATAAAGATAAAGATTATTTTACAATTACGATTTTTTGCATATTTTCAATTTCTTAAATATTAACATAAATATTTTATTTTATTAGATCTTAAACATATTAACATAAATATTTTATTTTTAATTTAATGTGTATTTTTATTAGATCTTTAATGTGTTACTGCATATATTCTGCTTCCAATGTAAATTAAAATCTACGAATTTAATGAACTTTTTCACAAATATTTATACAAATATTTATTTCTTAAAAGATTTTTGTTTGATAAAAGTATAGAGTTAGTTTCTAAAATAATATGTATTAAAATCTAAATAAAATATAGTAATCTAGACTTTCAAAACATACGCATTTCTACTACGCTATAAAGTAATAGTAATACGAAGAGAGATATATCTACTGTAACAAGTGGAGCGTGATTAGAAATCCGAGGTCTTCGTTTCATGCATGATATTTTGCGTCTTGGGAATCAATCATCTTGATCCAAATATCACTTATAATAACAAAATTAATCGAATCTGCATTATTATGTACATATAATATCTGTATTATTATAATGTATACATTTGCATTTTTAATGAAATTCTTCGAAATCAAAAAATTAAATAAATGATAAAATAGCAAAAAATTTACTAATTTAGTAATTGAATAAAGCAAACAGTTTAGCTTCTAATAATAAATTGAATAATAAAAAATAAGCTACAAGAAGCTATTATATTAAGCTTTTATTATAATATATATTTTTATCTTATTTATCTTCTTATTTAATTTTTAACATAAATACGAGAATGAAAAAGAAAATTAATTTATTCATAGGCTTGTCTCATCAATAATCAAATTTGATCTTTCTTTTTTTAGGTACCATACGCCGTGCCTGTCGATCGTCCGTATCCCGTCCAAGTACCCAAACCTTACCCAGTCGAAATCACCAAGCATGTTCCTTTCGCAGTAGACCGCCCCGTACCCGTTCCCGTCAACGTTCCAGTTAAGGTTCCAGTTCCCGCCCCGTACGCCGTCAAGGTGCCTCAACCCTACGCTGTCCCCGTCGTCAAACATGTTCCGGTACCAGTTGAGCAGCCGATCGTTTACACGAAATTGCACGCTGGTCTTGGATACACCGGTCTTGGATATAGCGGATACAGCGGATACAATGGTTACAATGGTTATCCGAGCTATGGATACTCTTCTTGGTAAAATAGCAACTCTGAGAGCAATCGCTCTTCGTCATCAGCGCAAAGCATCACTTGGACCGCTTAGATCTTTCAGAGCTTTTAGTGTTCATCTTCTTTAGGAAAGCGTTCCCAAAGATAGATTATATATATTAATATGTGTTAATATATATTCTTCTTCGTTGACAATAAGTGTGATTACAGTGAATACTTCACGTTTCGAAAATTAAGGAACAATTTGGCAAGTTTTTCATGTGGAATTCTTTTGAACATTTTGAACGATAAAACAAGTATTTGGAAAAGAAGAGCATCCTCTGATTTTGAAAAAAATAAAGACATTTCCGTGACGAAAGAATTCGAGTGGTGTTCGCGATCATCAAGTGTGACTACTTAGGTCTATATGTTTCTACCTGTAACTTCATTATATGATTGTTTATTATCGAAATAAATCTTTTCCAATAACAAGATCGTACATTTTTATTTCCTCTTATTATATCTTCTATTCTTTTTTTCAATAAAATTTGCGAAAGATATTTGTTGTTTTATAAGCCATGATGTAAATGTCGTGATGTAAACGAAGATATTACAGAAAAACGTAAGCAAAAGAGATTAAACAATCCTTTCTCTTATATTTTACAATATTATTATATATATTTTTAGATTTTACATTTATTTGTATTTTTTATTTATGGTTATTTATATAAGCTTTTTCGTACTTATAATTAATATCTATACAGCCGTAAAGATTTATATAAAATAAACAATATATTGGAAAAATCAACGCGATAAATAACTATTTATGATAAACAATTTAAGTTTTTGATTACATGGACATTTTTTTACGAATTCAGATTATAAAACAAGATTGAAATTGTATAATCCATGGGAAAGCGAAATTTAAGACTGCATTATGAGAAATGGTTATTTGCGGCGGTGAAATGTCCATTAAATGGAGAACGAGGACACGTTAAACACGCGATTAATGAAATTTGCATGCGGAGCACACGCGCCACAAAACGTACATTGAATACACATATATCGTAAGCAATCCCGTTGAGCAAGTCCAAGTCGTAACGCTATTTGTACACCTGCCCAATAAAAAATGTCGCAATTTTATATTTACGACTATACGCAGAGCGTTTCGTGAGAGGCAACAGATTCTAAGGAATAAGGATGACACCATTCTAATAAGTATAAATGTTTTATTAAAAAATAATACTAGCTATGTGAGTGTATTCCAAAATTCATTGCCAGTACTGAAAATTTATGGTGCACGTAAACTATGAATTTTCAGTGGTGGCAGTGAATTTCGGAACACAGCCACTATATAGTATTAAAATAATCTCACACAACCAAAGAAAAATTATAACAACAAAAACAAAAATTCAACAATTTTTAAAAAACCTACTTGTCTATGTACAAATGCGCAATCTCAATTCTTCAGAAATCAACGATTAAACATATATTGTATATATTTTAATTTTATAGTTAATTGCATTAACAAAAATAGTTATGTCAAAGAGAAAAATTTTATATGTGTTCTATTCTTCTGTTATATTTCTTTCCATTATATTTCTTCCAAATTTAATTGAATAGAACCTATTTCAGAAGAATTGCGACATTTATAAACATATATAACATAAACATATATAACATTTACGTTATATACAGCCTCGACTCCTCTTTCTATTTCTACATCCAATCATAAATCGTGAGAATAAGATTATATTTGATAGAAATCAATTGTTTAATCGCAGAAATCGTTTTATAATAATTAAAAAATTAAACATGGGACTTTAGAAATCAGCGTATAATTTGTATCGTTATTTTATTTGTCGGCAACAAATAAAATAGCGATACAAATTATACAAGAACTTTATTACATCAATCCCAAAAAAACGCAATTATAGCGTCGATTCCTAAAGACCCATGTTTAATTGTTTTAATGTAAGAAATCTTTATATTTAATAAGAAATCTCTATTTTATTGTATCATTTTGCAACATTTATCTTTTTCCATGTTATAAAAATACTTTGATGACGATTACTGTGGGAGAAATACCTATTAACGTTATTTCTTCAGTAATAATGCTTAATGAATTGTATCCCGCAACATAAACATGTATACAAGTATCTAATTAATATTTCCGAAATGATACAAAACGAGAGTATATAAATTTTAAATCTTTCTAATGAATATCAATATTATAAATTTTTATGCATTTTAAGTAAAAAATTAATTTTTTGTTCAATTATTCTTTTTTCCTTTCAAATCTAATTCAAAAGTGATTTGAATAGTTGCGATAAATTTGGAAAATATCACTTTATATTCACGTATCGGATTATCGACTTTGAAAGTGGAATGAGTTAAGTTTCCAAGAAAGGGCAACGTCATTTAATACTCGTATGTTACTTATTTAAACCCTTTAACATTTCGCTTAAACCACTTTCAAAATGACCGGTTTGCGCATATCGTACGTCAATGATTTACTTCTCGATTTACTTTTCCTTTCAGCCACACAGACCTCGCACACCGCCATAATCAGTCGTCCTGTCGCATTTCGAAAGCTAATGATTCGTCGAGTAATCGGGTTGAGATGGCTGGAATTGAACCTGTTGGTCACTATTTTGCTGATCGTAGGATTCATGACCTTGAGAAGTATAAGTGCTGTAGTGAGTCGTCTCGTGGCTAGCATGATCACCTTCAGTTCCAGCGGAAATGCCACCTTCATCATGATTCGATTGTGGAATCGGAATCGCCTTCGGTACAGGGACAAAGATCGGTTTGGTCAAAGTAACCGGATGAGGTACAGGAACCGGATGCGGTACAGGCACCGGTTTAGATATCAGGAACGGCACCTAAATTAATTAAATTAACTATTCATATAGCAATCTTGTTCCAACTCTCTTATTATTATTTATACACGCTGTTAATGCGTGCTCTCTCTCTCTCTCT
>NW_012130069.1:5823102-5829579 GCF_000143395.1 Atta cephalotes | reverse complement strand
ATATATATATATATATATATATATATATATATATATATGTATACACTATTGTTATTATATATAAAGAAAATGTAATTATAAAATATTTTATAAAATAAAAATTCTTTTAATTTTACCATTGTATCATTAGCTCATTAATCTTATCTCTAATTGGTAATACCTGCTGATGCACTTCCACCGGAATTGGCTTCTCTATAGGAACTGGCACGTGCTGCGGCACTTTCACTATCTGCGGTACTCGAATTGCTACAGGATGTTTTACAGGCACCGGAAATGGGATGTGATGAGGTACCTAAAAAACGTAAAAAATATAATTAATCAGCCATGCGCGAACATTTACACTATAAGAAGAAAAATTAAAAATTCCTAATGTTTTCATGTACTTTTATTAAGATAATACTAAAATTGAAATAAAATTATTTTTCTCTTTCTAGCTTTTTTTTCTAATACCTATTATTATTATTATTATATATTATATATACACACACACACATATATATTATATAAAATACATTACATATATATATATTATATATATATTATATACATATATATATTATATAAATATACATATGTATATATGTAATCTGTATAAATAATTTCAGCATTAAAATGTAAAAAATGCACTTAATTATGCATTTAATTATATTAAAAATTCTTAAAAAAAGATGTTCTTGAGAAAATTTCAGCAATGAAATTTTTGGGCGTTTTCATTTTTTATAAATATATAAATTTATCGGAAAAGAATGTTTTATTATATTCTGTTTTATTTGTTTCTTTTTTATTGTCAAGTATTAGTTTTTATAAATCTAATTATGATCTTTGCAGTTATTTTGGATCTCAATATCCGATCTCAAATTTTTTTTAAATAACAAGATTAAATTTATAAAAACTTGAAAAATGCATCAAGTTAATCAATACTTTCGAATTGTTAATTAGCTTTCGTTTTCTCTCGGAAAACTGCTCACCTTAACGGGATATGGTACAGGGACCTTGATGGCTACTGTCTTAGTAACCTTGATCACCTTGGTCGGTACCTCTTGTAAATGTACTGATTGCGAGATGAGCTTGGGCTCATCTGCTCCAAGACCATGGCCTTCATGTACCAAGAACGAGGGCCATGCCGTGACCGTCATCGCCACCAGCGTGAGTAAAAACTGCAAAGGTGTATCATCATCATGAAAGCGTAACGAACTTGTCTGACAGACTTGTAAATTAGCGATTGAACATGACACCACATCAATTGCAACGAAAGCAATTGCATAGAAAATTTCAACGATCAAGATTTAAATACTTTACATCTCAAAATTTATTAATTAATAGAGTTACAAATTTATGATAAATAGAATTTTTAAATAAATAGAAAAGAATTATTATTAGAATATCATAATGATGATATATTAATATCAAAATAATACTTAATTTTTATATTGAACTAAAATAAAAGTTTATAACTACTTACGCTGCT
The DNA here is from genome assembly GCF_000143395.1 of Atta cephalotes. Lineage (NCBI taxonomy): Eukaryota > Metazoa > Arthropoda > Insecta > Hymenoptera > Formicidae > Atta > Atta cephalotes. The sequence goes on along the minus strand of NW_012130069.1, from coordinate 5,828,111 downwards.
TCATTTGTATCATATATCTACAAGTTTAAAAAAATGTTTTTTAATTTGGCAATTATACATTGAGCAAAGTTTTAGTTTAAAAAAATCTATGTTTTTTATTACGATATAATAATTTTTAACGGAATTATCAACAATTATCGAAATGCTCTTTTCAATCTATTTTCAATAGCTTAGTAATAAAAAATCTTAAAAATGTTTTTAATAAACGATTTTGTAGGCAAATCTTAAACTTTTACATTATAATCGAAAATTTTTGCATGTTTTTGCATTTTTGGCCACGTGACAGACCTACAAAATGAGAAGAAAATTTTCCATTTTGTTCAGTTGGTTTTTTATATATAAAAGTTTTTTATATATAAAAATAATCAATCTTATAGAAAAGATACAATGACCTTTCAAAAGTAGAGATTTTCAACTTTAAAATTTTTTTCTCTAATTACAATTTCGTTCATTTTTAATAAAATTTACAGCTGCTCAATTCTCAAATTCAATACTCAAATCACAATTTATATTTCATTTATATTCAATTTCAGTTATCTGCATTTCTAGATTTTAATATAGATTTTAATATAGATATATATTTAAGTGATCGCATTTCGAGAGAAAAATTTTAAAGTAATGTCATTCGTAAGAGATTTATCAAAATCACTATCAAACACACGTATCACAAAGCTGTCATTTCCAGTAATCCGAAAGTCGTGTTATCCAGAAGAAATGAAGAAATACGATGATTCTGAAATCTCCATGATTTTAAAATTTTTGACCACGGTAGAAACTTACGAATTTCAACATGATTGTCATCTTGTGGTTCTGGATCAAGATCCGATGGTGTTTCCGTACTGACTATCATAGTCTACACGGTGGCTTATATACGAGGACCTTCACCATGAATCGGTTCACCACGAAGAAAACACTCACTCACTCTCTTTCCGACTAGCCGATCTCTTTCTCCATTGATCTCGTCTCCTCTTCTCCGTTTTTTGCGGTTGTTCGTTTTTGCGATTAGACTTCTCGTGCAATTAGTTCAACGACCTAACCGATAATGAACTAATGGGCGCGACGGAAAGAAAATATAGTAGGGTAAGAGGTCTTAACATGAATCACGAATAAAGAGATCGAGAGTCACGATGATCACAAAGAGATACGCCCTTTCCAATACAAAATTTAATAGATACATGTTTAAACAAATGCAAATTAAGAATATTTTTATGCATATTTTTCTTAATTTTAATTTAGATTAAATTAAATAATTTATATACATAAAATATATATATATATAATCCTTTTAATATAAGATATATTTATATGAGAGTGATTTATAACGTTTTATGTGAAAAATTTAATTTATTTACTATAAATCTATTATATGTATATTATAATATATAAATATACATTTACGTATATGCATTATATTTAGTATATAATAAACAAAAAAGGTTATTCACAGATTGATTGATCGCAGTTTCTCGTTAGATTATCTCATGCAAACAATAAAAAAAGCATAGGAAATAATAATTTCGACATATAACTTATGTTTCAATTTCCGGTTGTATACTAATATGAAAAACGTGCGATCAATATCTTCTCAGAAGCGAAGCGAATGTAATGTAAACGAGAGTGAAAGGACTATCACCGAAAGGTAGCGACGGAGTTCATACAAAGTAAGAAGGCCTGCGACCTGATTCACCGGTTTCCATTTCGCATACGTGCAATATAACATAAGAGTGGCATTCGTTTCGTAAGAAAATACACAAGTTCATTGTCAATCAGTCGCAACAGAAATATTTATTTTATTTTTAACAGAATCTAGAATAAAAATGCCTTTTTAAAACAATTTCATTAAAAAAATATTTTCTTAAAATATTTTAGAATATATGTTTCAATTTTTAATGTTTTTCTTACTTCAATATGTTTATATTAATATATTTGTATTTAGTACAGTTTTAATAAAATTATTATTGGGTTGTCCGAAAAGTTCGTGCCGACTAATTTATATAATTTAATTAATGTATACTAAAATTTAAATTTTCTGCGTTTCAATTTTCCTTCAACATCGGCACTTTCCGGACAACCCAATACTTAAAAATTGAAATTATTTAATGACATTGATATAATAAATTTGGTATAATAAATATATAATCTAAATTTATAAAGTAATTATCTCGCAAAAATAAAAAAACACATTTATTGTAGATTATATATATTATTTATTATAATACAATAACTTTATAATACAATTATTTATTATAATACTCTAAAAAGCGGTGTGAACTTAACTCCATGAGGTCTATACAATTTTTATTATGTTGGTATTAAATTAAAAATCAACATAATGTGAATTTAATACCACAAGTTTAAAATTTACACACCCATGATGTTAAATCCAAAGATATTAAATTCATATCGACGTTTTTTAGAGAGAATACAATAATTTTAATAATTTATCTCTCTGATTACCTTTATTCTCTAAAAGTGAATCAGTGATTTCAGTGCTATATATTTATAACCAGTGTTGGGGATAGTATCTCTATACATGTATCTAGATACATGTATAAAGATACATTTTGTATATCTAATCTGTATCTGAGATACATTCAAATTCGAGTATTTGTATCTGGAGTATCTGTATCTAGATAAAAAAAACACACATCTGAACTGATTTTCAGATATATTTTGCAGATACATTTCCTTAGCATAGTCATAATTCCATTTTATGCGTAATTGTCGATTGATCCTATTCCAAAAAAAAACAGCTTTGTTGCAAAATTCTATAACATGATTGATTTTTCTTTTAGTTTTTCACAGGATTTAAATGCAAATCGGTCATATTAAAGAATTTTACAACTGTTTTTTCTGCTGAACATAGCCAGTGATCTTAGATTGTAAAATTTCTAACGCATGTATAGTTAAGCTGGAAACACAATGCTTGAAGCATTTTTAATTTGTAAAATTAAAATGCATAATATCATCTTATAATTCTTATTCTAAATCGTTTTGTGATAATTATAAGTTTTTTTATTTATATAAATTATAAAAATAAAATTATTTATATAATTATTTATATAAATAAATGAATGATTATCTATCTATGAATTATCTATATGAATAAATGAATTCATTTAATAACTAATACATTTTTTTATACATTATCATTATTACAATAAAATTAATTTAAGAGAATCTGAAATGTATCTGAAGATACTTTCACAGTATCTGATATCTGTATCTATATACATCTTAATATATATATCTATATCTGTATTTAGATAAATTTACGTATATATAACTGTATCTATATTTAGATAAATTTTAAGAGTATCTTACCCATCACTACTTATAACTGATGCAATCATCAGCGAATATTTATTGTTTTTCAATAATAATACATTGATTTATTTTTAGGAAGTTTTTTCCGATATTTTATCAATATTTATTATTTAGTATCATGTATTTCTGTTAATAATGATCACGAGCTTTATTCCAGTTTTAGAATCATTTGTATTTATTTATTCTTTTTTTGTTAATAAATATAAAAAAGTAGACATAGCACACTTTCTCCAATGATTGCAAATCATTTACTCGTATAAACTTATTATTTATACTATATAAGATTGCACTAATACCAATGTCTGTAACATTGCTAAAAATAAAAGCAAGAGAAAAATCATGAAACCGAAACCACTATCTGAATAATCATAAAGCCACTGGAACAGCAAAAATATGAAATTAAATTCAGTAATAAGGACAATTTGGAAATCAAATTAATCAATAACTATTGTGAAAAATGAGATGATAATATTTCTAAAATTAAAGATTTAAATTTGTTAGCTGTAAATAATTGATTATTTCCGAATTACGTGAGCAATCTGATAAATGCATCCATGTATCTATTTATACAAAGTTATTGCGATTATTAAAAATATAAACATTAATTATCGATTTATGTATTAACTATACGTTATTACGAACAATCTCCGTGAATGAATTTTGCCGACTTTCATTGAAAGTGAGAGGAGAAAGAGAAGATCGTGCAAATAATTTTACTTTTGCTTTTGTGTCGAACCGGTTATTATTCTTCTCACTCTAAAGCCTTATTTTATCCTAAGCCCTATTCAAATTTGATACCATTCTATATGTTAAAATTTCATAATTAATTCTACAACTGCACATTTCTATAGTTGTACAATGCGTACAACAAAAAATTTAAAAACTAGTTTTAATATTTTTTTTATTTTAAATTCTTTTTTTAAAGAATTATAATAAAATGCATAAAAATATATTTTTTTAAATAAATTTGCATGTTAAATTATTTTTAATTAATTATTTAATATTTATAAAGTAACTTAAATTATTTTCTATTAATTGAATTATTAAAAATTAAAACAATTTAAGATACTTATCATCTAATTTAATTTAATTAAAAGTAAAATTTATACAAAAATCAATTACGTAAAAAATTAAATTAAAATATAATCAGTATAACAAGATTGAAATTTAAGTACATAGGCGGAGATGCGGAAGTGAACGTATGGGAAAAGGTATTACTTCCTACCTTCACTTATATTTCAAACATGTTGCAACAAAGATTTAACAAAAGAACAACATTTTTGCGTAAGCTTCTTTTTCAGCAAAAGCCAGAGAAAGGCATAAAATATACAATACACGAACGCCATATTATTCATATTGATTTATGACTGAATATACGTGTGAATTTATAGAGAGATCTAGGAAGTGATTTATTGTTTAGCAATAACAAAGGACTATGATACTCGAGAAGTTATACTAAAACTTTCAAAAGTTTGCAAAAAAAATATTTTTATATGAAATTAACAAATTATTTACTAAAACATATTATGTTATTACACATAATTAATATATCATTATTAATTATAGTTAAAAAAAAAGAAGAATATATAATTTGAAAGTAAAGAAAATAGTCATCTATAATTTTTGTAAATAATTTTTTATATCTTTTTAAATACTTAATATTTAAAATTTTTAATAAAAAC
>NW_012130069.1:5809103-5820374 GCF_000143395.1 Atta cephalotes | reverse complement strand
AAATATAACATATATTTTAATAAAAATTAAATTACAAATTACCTAAATATATAGAATGTTCCCAAAAATTGTAGGAAAGAGGTGGTTTTATATGAAAAAGTAACTAAAAGATAAAAATCTATTTATATGAAGCTATATTTTTGAACAATATTTTCAACAATTTCTAAAGTAATAGAATTCATCATGCATGAATATCTTGTTTTATTAGATATTTTTGATTTCTTGATAATAAATATGAGCAGAGACAGTAATAGGTGTATAGTTATTTAAAAATTTTCTTAAGCACGAAAAGTCTATGTTATCCATTTTATCTATTATAATTATAAGTAAAACTATTAATACTAAATTTAATAATAAAATAATAATAAATAATAAACTAATTGTGTACAGAAGTAACCAAAATAATTTTTTTTAATTATTCTTTCACGATCAAATAAGCTCTTATCAAAATACAAACTAACATAACAAAAGATTAATATGCCCAGAATTTCATGCTCAGAACTCTCGCCAACAGTATTTCGTGAATATTGTTATATTATTCACTAATTAATGTAATGTATTTATGAAAATAGCAACTTGCATAGACAAAAGACCGCAAAAAATAAATAGAATGAAAACTTAAATTTCATTCATAAAATCAGCAATTTCTGTAACACGTTTTTATTTTGTTTTATATCATCTTTTAAAAAATAATCACTTTATGTTGTCTTTATCTGTTTATGTGTCTGTCTTACATAATCTAATTCTTTTTTTACTCCCATTATGCATTATGTCGAGATTTGATTGCGCGACTTTGTCTGATTCCTATATCCTGATTTACATATTCTTCTTAATACTTTCACAAGTCTGCGCGACATTTCGATTTGATGTAATGAATTATGTAACAATTTATACTAAAATATATCTACACTACACTGATTTAACAGCATAGTAATTCAAATATTTTCATTTTAATGCGAAAATAGCATAAGAAAAGGTAACTTTATTTGAAGACATTTTCGAAGTTTTTGCATTAATTTTATTTATTATATATTACTCTCTAAATCTGAATTAATAGATAATTACTGACATCAGTCTTAAATATGCCACTGAAAATCAGTGAATGAAATGTAGGATTCCTAACCTAGATAACTTTATTTTAGTGAGATTAATATATAAAATATATATATATATGGTATTAGAAGTTTGGAACTGCAGATATGCAAATAGCGATATTTTATTAATTAAATAACGCTCAAACTTTTTTCTTTTTTAATCGAATTTTACTGATTATCCAATGCCAAGTATCCCAAACAACACAAAGTTTAAAATTGTGACATAAGACGTCATTAAGTTGTCTTTTAAACGCAAAAAATGTCTTATGACGCGATTTCAGATACTTTTTGTTGTCTGCCACATCATTAATTATTCACTGATCTCGAGATTTACAGAGTATTTATTATAATTTCAATTATATGTTATTGCTTCTTTATTATACTATAAAATTATTATGTTTCTTATACTTATATATATAAATTATTATGTATTAATTAATTAACAATTATATTAAGTTATTAAATTTATTTTTTTTTTTTTAATTTCACTTATTCTGTTCTTACGAAATTGTCTATTTCCATTTCTTAAATTATGGATATAACATGAACTACCTTTTAAGAATATCAATTCGAGATGGTCTGAAAAAGTCTAACCTCGTCAATTGTGCAACTGTTCCCGAAGAGTTGAGATTAATTAGTTTGGAATACAAAACTACTGTAATATTTTTTTCATCTCTTTTTTCTTTTTTAGTAAACAAGTCTGACCGGATGCGATCAAAATATCACAAGTTTCGGCAAAGATGAGCTGCCGCCAAGGTTGCACAGTTAACTTTATCGCTTCGGTCGTAAAAGATGTAACTCGATCGATTCCATAGGACCTATCCTCATCCGTACGAAGTAGTCACCGAATAGAATTAATTTATGTACATAAATATTACATAAATATGTTGATTTTTAATCTATTGTCGCCTGGTTTTTTTCTTTTTGCTTTTCTATTATTTTTTTCTGTAAATTATATGATAAACATTTCTTTACTACTTTATGTATATATACATCTTTTAATCTTCATTTGAAGATATGATTGAAAATCTGAAAGTTATGCTAATATTATCTTAAAATATTGAATTGTCTTGTTTTTTTTATGAAAAATATATAGTATAACAAATTAGCGGAAGGATGCGCATATAAAGAAAACTAACTTGTTGGTAGCTTGATAAGTTAAGCAATATTATGTTATCCGATTTATCAGAACTATCCTTAGCACGAATCGATAAAAAATATTCCAAAGCCTTGAATTAATGCGATTATTCATTATAGAAATGCCCAAACTCTCAGCAATTTATAAAGGTGTGTCGAATTTCTGCTTCAAGAGGGCAAATCGATTGCAGAAATCTTTTCGATAAGGCTATTCTTAATTTTCGCAGATTTTATTAAAAACAATCCACACAATTTATTTCTTGCAAAATTTGAAAATTTAATAATTATAATATATTTTTTATATGGTTTAAATAAAAAATTAATATTAAAATAATAATTAGATATTAAGTATTACTTACATTTTTACAATTTATAATATATATATTTATAATTATGCTATTATAATATTTGAGATTACAAAAGTCATGAAGAATTATTAAGAATTATAAAAGACTTTATATAACACATAGTTACTTTTTAAAAAGCTTTTTAAACAAGATACATTTTAAACAAGATACATTATAAATTTTTTAATTTTGAATTTAAAATTGCATAAAAATGAACTATATATATATATATATATATATATATATATACCACTTCCATATTTTCGAGAATCAAAGATGATCGAAAAAGATTAAAGAAGAAAATTAAATCAATCACAACAAATTTTAATATTTTTATTACCTTATCATCTCCTTTTCAATCGAGAAAGAGGAATTTTCAATAAGCGTATCAATTAGTTTTCGAGTCAGTTTATGCAAATTGCATCTGAAAACTGAGTGCATTAATTTTTGCTTGACATCTTTTGAACGTATCTCCTTTAAACATATCATACACTATTTAATTAATCCTTTACATCAAATTCTTCTCTCATGTTTGCTTTCATTTTAAAGTATATTAGAATATAGAAAAAAACAAAAGAAATATATAAACAGTTATAAATAATTTAAAAACTTTTTAAACTTTTAATTATTAATTTATTAATTATCAAGATGTTTTTCATAATTCATTCAATAATTCATTTCAATAATTTTAAATACATTAATCTTTAATTTAAACAATAGCAAATCTGTAACAATAGTAATCTTTAATTTAAACAATAGTAAATCTTTTTTAGAAAATAAAAATAAAACTTTTCTATAATTTAAAAAAATACATAATTATTAAATTAAAAATTACGATTACAAATTAGGTTTTTATTTATTCTCAGAAGTTAACTAAAAATAGAATGTAATATCCGCGCATTTATATGTGCTTAAAATATAAAATTTCAAAATTTTAAGTATAATGTTATTTATATTTATTTTATGTATTTATGTATAGTTAGTAACTCGACATATGTTACAAAGAAATTTCTAAGTCATTGTTATTAAATTACCAATTTATAAACAATGATCTTGTAACTTTAGTTTCAAGTTTTTATAAACCAGAATGTCATTAAGAAAGTTTTTACACTTTTTTATCTTTACTCTTGACAAGTTTTTATAATTATAAATAATTATTACTAGATATATATTTAATAAACGCTGTTTATATTCTGCTGTTTTTAATTATATATATAAAACTTAATTAATTATATAAAATATATAATTATATATTTTTATTAATTCTTTAGTCAATCTATTCAGAATACAACTTTTGATTACACAGCATACTTTATGATACTATAATTCATAAAGTGTGTCTCAAAATCAGAAAAATGTTTTCTATAATAAATTCTTTGATCGATTTGCAATCGATATTTCTTCGAAAATGTCAAGACATCTATAATAAAGTCAAGGAACTATACTTTATTATTATGTATATAAGCATAATGTGAATATTTTTTCTTAATTTTATGTTTAAATAATTTATGTTTTTCTTACATTCTTAATATATCATTTTATAAACCATTTTACAAAATAGGCAGATAATAAAAAATAAACATATTTAAAAGGTAATCTTAGTTATTCTTCAAAGTTAATTTTTTATTTCTAAACTTAGAAATAAAATTATATAAAATGTGTTATAAATAAATAGATAACTATTGTTTAAACTATTGGTTGAACATACATATTTTTACTTTTAAAAATTAAATAAAATAAAATTATTATTAAAAAAATAATAATTTAGTAACATTTTGTATTATTATTTGTGTATGCAAATAAAAATGTATATTTGAACTATGAAATAATTATTCACTTATCACTTATCCTTTTTATTTATTTCTTTACTTATGTGTCTGTTATACAAAACTTGTATTGTATTACAAAACTTGTATTTTTACTATAATATTAATTTATTATGTAAATTTATAAATAATTTCAGAATTAATTTATATATTAAATAAAAATTTATTTTTGTTTGAGTTTTATTGATTTAATGTCTGTTCTGGATATTAAAAATCTTTTTTTATTTTCTTTTCACTTTTGACTTTCTCTCATTTTTATAACATCGTTATTATTACAGAAATTATGCGTTTCGCGAGTTATCTCCGTGTCCAAATTCATTCTTAAAATGCTGAAACGTTGACATTTTAAAAATGGATTTGGACGGAGATAACCCGCGAAACGCATAATTTCTATATAGAAAGTGCCCGAGAAAGCCTCAAGAATATTATTGTTATTATTTTTTAATATAGAATAATATTTTTAAGAATATATAAGAATGACATAAAGCCTGATTATTTAAGAAATGATTAATTACGTCGATTTATCTCAATGTTTTATAACAAAGTAAGCTAATCATCACTTAATTATACATAATATATCAGAAATTCTTGAGAGAGTATTTTAGCATCCGACAAGGAAAATACATCAGTGTTGTAGTTAAAGAATTAAGATAGAAATCGATTCGATCAAGATGCAATACGATCCATTAAACCTTACGAAAATTGACCGCTTATATTCGCTCCTCCTTTAAAAGCCTCCCAGTGTTTTTTTCAGTGATAATGTTGAGTATTTGAAAATGTACGAGTGTAATTTGAACCATATCTTGAGAGAAAGAAAAAAAGAATGAAAAAAAAGAAAAATAAGAAAAAGTGAAAGGCCAATGGACTGTAAGAATCCACGAAGCGTGGAACTGACGTATATCCATTTGCATAAATTATCGTGATCATTTTCATGAAGCTGGCTTTAACTGAATGCTCGTTGAAAGATGGGCGCCTTTCTTAGGGACGAGTTGACAATGATGAGAACAATCATTGCTAAAATGTCCGCGTTAGTTTTTTATTCAGAAATTTCGGAGAGTAGTGTGAAAAAATACAAGTAAGCTAATATGCGAGAGAAGTTGGTGGAGTAAATTAAAAAAATCTAGTTCTACCAATGCCACCGGATTGCGACATGCGGAGGAAGAAGATCGTCTTGGGGGGAGGAAGACTCCGAAGTATAAAAGATCGAAATGTCTCCACACAGATGTTCAACTCATCGCCTTGACATCATACAGCGAACATGAAGCTCCTCCTGCTCATATTTGTGGTAAGAGAGACTCATTTCCATCTATCTCCTTAGTCCCAAAATTGCGATTATAAGTATTAATTTTCATGAAACAACTTTGCGACTTTTTGATTATTTTAAAATTCTGGCTTCCTCCCTCTACATTTCATTAATTAAAGGGTAAAATATAGTTTAAGAGAAATCTATTTGCAATTTGGTTTTATAAATTGAGAGTAGTAGTAAATCAGTTTAATGTCTTGAACATAAGTTAAGAACATAAGAACATAAGAGTTGCTTCGTCTAGAATCTACAGTATTGCACACAATATTTTTAATTAATTATTTTAATTATAAGCTAATCATTTTAATTATAAACGATTATCATTAAACTGCAAAGATTTTTAGGTAAAAAAAAGAAAGTTTTTTAAATATTTTAACTTTAATAATTCTTAATAACGTATTCAAATAAATTAAATAAATCAGTTAAAAATGTAACTTACAATATAACAATATTTACATATTAAGAAATGAAAATAAATTTCTTTTTAATAATATAATAATTCTAAATTAAAAAATAAATATCTTATATGTGAGAAAATAATAATATAGTAATTTTTTTAAGACAAGAAATTGTTAATTATGTATTAAATAAATTATAACCGCTTCTATCGCAAATTATCAATATTATATTATATCACATTTGCATTTTGTGATCTTTCGAGAAATAAAAAATTTCATTTAATTGCGCAAATAAATGTTGTGGACGACACATGGAAGTGTCTAAATTCGGATATTTTTGCATTAATTAAAATGAATCTCGGATCAATTTCATAAAATTTAAATTTAATTGCCTAGGCCGATTTAAAATTGTAAAACAATAAATGAAGAAAATTCCGTCAACAAGAATGATATAAATAATCTAAACAATTAATAAATACAAATCTAAAAAGACTTTAAATTCTATTTTATTAACATATTTGATATTATTTGATATATTATATACATATTTGATATTATTATACGTAACACATGCAGACAATAAAATATTATTTAATTATGTTTTCTAAACTATATTTTTTAATCCTATTTTACTGATATGTGCAAATGTTATATAGGTCTGCTTCGCGGCAGCTCTAACAGCATCAGTTGATAAACCAAAGAGGGACATCCTACCAGGCGATCCACGCTACGGAACTGAGCATGATCATCATCACGAACATGAAAATGAGGTACAAATCTTGAAAGCCGCCGGCGGCTACATAGGTTCTTACACGGTTCCAGACGACACAGAGGACCATTCATTCCAGGTACAACCTCAGCAACTCTACGGACCGCCTAGCCATACACCAGGCAAGCCTTTGGGAACTGATTTCTTCGCGACCAGTGATGTTGACAAAACTTCCTCCATTCTCGTGCCATCCACCTCCTACGGAATACCTGATACCACTCAGGTAACAGAAAAACTTACCATTTAGTCGTGTTGGATTTACATACATAAATACAATTCTGATAGAAGAGTAAAAGTTATGAAATTCTATTATATCTATTCCTTACAGGAAAGCTATTAAAGTTCATTAATGAAGGTATAGTATAATGAAAATTTATTATTTAATGAATCGTTGCATTAATTAGGATTTGTTTTTTATGCAGATTTTCACTAACTTCCTTGGATCCGTTGACGACAAAAACTCTGCTATAAAAGTATGTATAATTTATAATACATCGATCATCTTTCCAATCATAATTTCATACAAATTCGTTAATTAATTTGTTTAAAATCTTAATTCATTGTGTTAGCTGTGCAATTATCATCTTCTATCCTACGTATTCATTTTTATCTTATCTTCTTGAATATCTTTTAACTTATGCTGAATCTAACTTCTTGGCAATGTAACAAAATTTAGATTTTATGATTTTATTGTGCTAATTATTAACATATCTATTATTAGTATTCTATACTTTCGTCATACAATTTTTTAATACGTGTGTAAATATCGAATTGTACATAGACGACCGTTCAGGAACATCCAAAATTCGATACCGTGCAAGTGCAGAAAACCCCAGAGCAGTCAGCGGTTGTTCACAAGCATGTAGAAACCACTCCGCAAGTGAAGACAACAACTTCTCATTTGCCCACTGAGACCCAAGGTGAGCATTGATCTACCAAGAATTTACAATCTCCTTCAGTTATGCCGCGCCCGTTGAGAATTTACGGCTCTTCTCCTAAATTTACATTAGACTTGTAAATAAGTGAATATTGTTTACACCAAGTTACATAAGATATTTGGAAGGTTTCGAGTTTTCATAACGGTTCAACCTTTTGCTGTTCGAGGCCGATCACGAGAGTCACGTAGAAATATTTTAACGCTCGACTAATATTGAAATGATATATGAAAACATTTGTCACGGTCTAAATGATTTGCTCGCCTTTCATCGAAAATGTATGCAAAAATGTATGCTTAACATATAAATATTTATTATGTTATGTAATTGGAAACAGTTTCTTTAATCTCACAGTATTTATTCACTTTTAATTAAAAAGAAATCTATAAACTTTTTCTTTAAGCTCTGCATTTTTCTGTGTTTAGTTAAAGAATATATATATATATAAATTTACGTAATTTAGGAAATCAAAATAAAGTTTTAAAAATGTTCAAAAATAAATAAATAAGTATGAAATACATTTAATCAGTAATTTATTTGTCAGTCTAATTATTCTGTTTAATTATAATTATTTTATTTACTATTAATTTAATTATAATTAATTTATTGTTGTTAAGATTTGCACTTTTCGAATATTAGATAAAGAATTGGCAGTTCATTTTTTTATATTATGCGTCTTAAAGAAAAAAAAATTAATTATATAAATAAAATTCTATATAAAAAGATGAATTAAATACTTAAAAATGAGAAACTTTTTCTGTTTCAGATGTGTCCTCTTTAATTTCTGCTTTCAACACCTTCCCCAATTACGCCTCGTACTCCTCGTACAACAACATACCTGTGAAAACCGTGGATCACCATTTGCATGTGCAAGTACCTCAACCGTATCAAGTACCAGTAACTAAGCATGTCGCTGTTCCCGTTCCAGTTCCACACACCGTCGAAGTTCCTAAACCCTACTACGTCCGTGTGCCCCAACCTATTCAAGTCCCCGTGGATCGTCTATATCCCGTAGAAGTGCCTCGTCCAGTGCCATACCCTGTTCACCATTACGTAAAAACCAGCGTTCCAGTTGTTCATCCAATTGCTCATGTGACAGTGGATACCAAGGCTAATCCAGTGCAGACCTTCTTCGACAATTCCCAGTTCCAAAACATATTGGGAAATCTACCGACTTTCTCAAATCCTCTGAACAATTTCCAGAATCCGTTTGAGAACTTTGAGTTTCCCTCTCTACCTTTCATACCATCCTCTATATCCTCTTCAATACCGTTCCTACCTCAACCCACCGTACCTTCTTCGACCAACAGCGACTCAGTTACGGTTGATAATGCAGCGCTGAAGGTTGAATCTATTAAGGTAAAGCCCATTGTACAACCGAGCAAACAAGCGTATAAGCCCTCCACCGCGTGTGCTGGATGTATTGTTTCTTCTACCACAAACAACAAACAGGAATATGTGCAACCTATTGATTCCAATGGTGGTTATGTATACTAGAATATTTATCTTGTAATGGACATTGAATAAACTATTGGAATCTCTTAGTAGAAATATATATTACACGAAGGATTACTTAATGATGACTTATTCTTGAAGTATCAATTTGATCGGAAAATTTGCTTGTGCTTTTTCTTTTATAATAAATTTATTTTGATTGATACTTAACTTCATATGTATAGAAGAAGAATGTAACTTAACTATATAAAAGAAGAATGTTTGAACTTCCACCAGTTATTTTTCTGATGATACTTATATCTTCAATTAAATCGAAGTTATTGGGAAGATCTTTCTTTTCTTAGGTACCAACTAGAAATACTATTAAACGACAATCTGTGGTTAAATTTTCATGTTTATTAAATGGTTTCAGCAAATCTGAAAATAATTAAAGAATGTATATATTAACTGTTTGTGATTGCCAATCTAATAAATACAAGTTATGATTATTAAATTTACGATTATGCAGATCATTATTATACAAATGTTTTATAAATAAATATATATATTTACAGTGTAATAATATTATACTTTTTTCCACATTTTTTCCATGAGTTATCATTTGCATAGATCATTAACGATAACATAGAAGTAAACATATCTCTATAAAAGAGTCTATCTGTAAATGCCATATTGGTGTCTAGTAATATAACATTTAAACAAACGTTAAGTTATATTTTAATGTACCTCATTAAAATTATCAAAATATTTTTATTACCTTCCTTATAAGCTTTTAGATCACGTATGTAAAAATAGTTTATAATTTTACTTAATATTTAAATAAATAATATCTCTAAATTTTAATTTTTAATTTTTCTATTCAATTTTTATTACAAAATTCTATTAACGTGTACGTACAAAGTTGTTGTTTTCAATGTTAATTATGTTATACAATCTTTCTTTCTCTTTATTTTATTTCAATTTATCTTTTAAATCTAATTCTTTATAAATAATTTTCTAGGACATTTCTAGGACATTTTGCACTAATAAATCAAAAAAAACCTCTTCATTAATCCAATATTTTATTTCCTTATCAAAAATAAGTATTACAGCGATCAAAAACAACAACATAAAAGTTAATGAAATAAAACTTAGAATATTTATCGCATATTAATATAATTTTAGATTTTATACAATCGAAATGATACAAAATTAAAGGTACCGAATTCAAAAATTATTAATTATATCTAAATATTATTAAGATTAAAAAGATTACAGGAGTTAGAAAATACTTTTTTTATGGAAATAAAAATTCTTTTATTATAATTATTGGATCACTTTTAGATTTCTTGATTGTATTCTTAGGTTGTAATCAACGTATCAGTGCGAAAAACTTTACAGAGTTACATAGAAATAATTCGTATACTATATGGTATAACGAATAGACAACAATAATTATTAAAGCGATTGCAGCACGTGCACAAAACTCTGTAAATGTATATTAATTCTCATTTATTTAAATTCGAAATAGAGAGAACATAAAAAATTCTATTTATTATTTGATATTGCAAAATTATTGCAAAATTTACTGACTTTCATGAGATAAAAAATTTATTGTTTCAATTAACGATAGATTATTATTGTTTTGCATGTGAGCTTACTGGCCTAAATGATAAATATTTGATTAATCAACGATTAAATAACAAACATTGTCTTTATTGAAAACGCAAATTTTACCACAATCGACACTTTTTCAATGGATTCATAGTCGATCCTGCTGGACAATTCCATGCAGTGCTAAATTCTTTGGAATTTCTCAATACAGCTTGAAGTCTCACATGACCGGGACAATGAGTACCTCTCATCATCCACCTTAGTGATATAGCAGTATAAGACTCGCACCACAACTAAAATAGTAAAATAATTAACATTTACTTTTAACTTGAATAACACCAGGAGCAATTTTCACAAAAAAAACTTTTTAATAAAGAAATTTTATATATATATATATATATATATATATATATA
>NW_012130069.1:5804040-5808601 GCF_000143395.1 Atta cephalotes | reverse complement strand
AAAGTAAATTTAATTATATATATATATATATATATATATATATATTTAGCAAAAGCGAAAATGTTTTTATGTTACATGCCACATAATAATTTTGACATAGTTCCTAAAAAATACCCCCCCTATTTCTAATAATTGCACTAATAATATTGCACTTTATTAATAAAATCATAATCTGTTTAACTAATTAAAGAAGTACAAATTTATAATATATTTGTGATTTGTCTTTTGCAAATTGCATAATTCATGTAATAGACTAGATTATTGATAAAATTACGTCGTTTTAAATGTTTGTAATTTCCTAAATCAGTTTTATTTATATTATTTTTCCTCATAGTTGTTTCACAATACGATTTTAAATTAAAAATTGGAATGCTACGTAAACCGCTATATCTGTCTGTAAAATAGACCATAAACTAATTTAATCTTTATAATGTTGCTTTATAGCAAGTGTCAAATAGTCTATTCACGATTCTATTAGAGATTGAATGCAATCGTGCATTTATGAAAAAACTCTTGAAAAATTATCTAATTATATACTATATTTACATTTTACAGAACAGCATAAAAAAATTATACATATAATTCAATAAAAATGTTTTAACGAAGTGAAAAGATTCTGGAAAATATTATACATATATACATTCATTATAAATACAGATAATTCCTGTAAAAGTAATTCTAGAAAAAATAGGAATATGTAGCATCTGTGTCAGTTTTTGAGCCCATTTTGTCTTATCATAAGAAAAAATTAATTGTTGCAAAATTGCAAACAGTATTATAAAAACTGCTATCTGATAGAAGATATTATTATATTATCTGAAGATATTTTATGATAGAAGATATTTTTTAATTTGCACTTATGTTTTTAAAGTTTTATTTTTACCTTTTGTTTAAAAAATGTTATTTGAAAACAAAGTGATATGTCGATATCGGTAACTTTTCTTTATCCATTTAGCAAAAGCGAAAATGTTTTCATGTTATGGTATTACATGCCACATAATTATATAGAGGAACAGTCTTAATATTGTAAAGTAGATTAAAAGTCAAGTAGATTAAAAAAACGGAATTATAATAACTCTAGATAAGTAATATCAATCAATACTGTTATTAGAAAAATATATGCCACTTGTAATTTATCGTTACTAATCTTGCATTTTTAATTCTTATTTACCTAGTATAATCGAATTTAAATTTAAATAAGACAGAAAATAACAAGCAAATGAAACTAGTTCTATAAATTGTTGATTACTATTAATTGTTGAAATCATCGAAAAATTTTACAATTTAAAAATATACTTTTAATTTGAATATAAATCAGACAAGTCTGAGAAAAATCTGAGAATTCCGGATTTGTCTTTCTACTATTTAAGCCAAGAAAAACAATGATTTTATCATTAAATCCCTTACTTAAAAATGGACAAACAACAATTAAAAACAATTTTTTTTCCATAAAAATGTAAACTTAATAAGAATATGGAAATTTAAACAAAAATATTTAAAATATTACTTAAAACATCTTTTTAACTAATCTGTTAAATTTTTTATTTTACTACCTTGAGCGCGTTCGAAAACTTTATGAAGCTAAGAGATTTTTATTTGAATATACCTATAAACATGAGATTGAGACTTGACTACTATGTTATAACAGGAATGTTGACTTACGTGCGCAAAAGAAAGAAAAAGTAATTGTTCGTGCGTAAACTGCGTTAATCCCGGAAGTAAAGACTCATAACTGTGCCGTGTCTTCCACCTCTTGTAAGCGACGACAGCCTCACGAAGGCCACCATTATCGGCAATGTTTTCTCCCAAGGTCAGTTCGCCATCGATATAATCGTTGACCTGTACAAGACATATCATTAATATCGATATGATCAGATCATTCAATTTCTTAAAACTAAAGCTGATTTATACATAAAAAATTAATGCTTACATAATTTGAGATATAACTTAAAATAGGCTATATATAAAATGTTAAATATTAAAAAGATATTACCTTAATAAAATTAAATATTTTAATTAAAATTTAAATAATGTTTAAATAAAATTTTCAGAAATTATCTATGATATTTAATACTTGAACTCTCTCTTATTGTTTTATTTTATCACTTCTTTTATTTCTTAAAAGATCAGGTCAAACTTAATAAATTTTTTTAATACCAATTGCTTTGTAATATGGTTACTAGACTTGCCTCGACTTCGTAATAAGTATTATAGTGATCTATAAAGCACTTAGTTCTGTCCGAGTATTCTAAGATACTTTCATTGGTCCACCATTGCCGATAATTTCCGTCACCGTCGTAAAACCGACCATTGGGGTCAAATCCGTGAGTTAATTCATGTCCAAATATTGCACCGATGGCACCATAATTTAAAGCCCTGCAATTATTTTTAAAAAATATTAATTTTTTTTTTCTTTCTCATTATATAATAACTTTACGAAGAATTTACGCTTTCTACTATTTATTTTCTACATTTTCTTAATTTTTTACTCGTATATATATACTTTTGTATCATTTTTTTATATATAAAGATAATAATAAAAATAATTATTCCTATTCTTACTCAAGACCCAATTCATAAAATGGGAATTGAAGAATTCCAGCAGGTATGGCTGCAGGTGTAAATAGTGAAAGAAGAAAGGATATATGTTAATGTAACATTGATGCAACAATAAAAAAAGACAGTTTTTTCGACTATCAGATTATTAACAATATAACATATTTATACTGTAAAGAGGCATGTAAAATTAAATAAATAATTACATAATTTATAATAGAAATATATAAGATTGTGCTTTTTTCAAAAATTATTTGAAAAACAAACACGTTCTTGTAAATATATTTTTATATTAAACAAAAAATTGGCCAACAAACATGCAGTTTTTCTGATCATTGATATGTACGAATATAAAAAGGAAATATAATATGTATTATCTATAATATGTATTACCTATGTGTTATCAATATTTTATATATTCCTAATATTACAAAAAATTGTACATTTACATAAAAACAATAAAATATAGAGAAAAGTCATCGATACTGATATAGATTTTCTAAAATGACACTTCCCTTTTTTCTCAGAAACTACTGCACTTTATTAATATTAATAAAATACTGATTGACTAATTAAAGAAGTATTATACAAACTCATAATTTGTGTATTTGTAGTTTGTTTTTATATCAAATCAGCTAAAAACAAATTTTACGAATACGAAAATAAAATTCTTACAATTTTCTTTTGCGAATTGCGTAGTTTAAATAATAGCGACTATATTATTGATAATATTATTATCATTTTAAATGCTTGTAATTTTCTAAATCAGTTTTATTTATATATATTATTTTTCTTTTAATTTTTTATAATACAATTTTAAATTTAAAATTGGGGTGCAATGTAAACCGCCACATCTATAAAACAAATCATGAGCTATTTAATTTTTATTAATGTTGCTTTATAGTATCAAATAGCTTTATTATTGGAGCAAAAACAATCATGCATATATGGAAAAATTCTTGAAAAACCCACGTTATATATATTTGTGCCTGCAGAACAACACAAAGTAAATATGCATATAATTCAATAACATAATATTCAATAACATAATGTTTTATAACGAAGTGAAAAGATTCTGGAATATCTTATATATGTTCACTTGTTGATACTTTATAATACCAGATAATTCCTGTAAAAGAAAAAAAATAGGAATATGTGGCATTGTTGCCTACTGTGTCAGTTTTGAAGCCTATTTTTTATTTTTACAGCTTACAAAAAAATTAATTATTACAAAATTACAATACAGTATTATAAAAACTGCTTATATTATCTAATAAAAAATACTTTTTAGTTTCTATTTATGTGTTTAAAGTTTTATTTTTACTTTTTGTTTAAGAAATATTGTCTAAAAATAAAGTGGTATCGGTGACTTTCTTCTACTATAGTTGTATGTAATTTTTCATTTAATATAAAATATTTATACATATTAGTACTAATTTTTTGAAAAAAAATTTTATAAATTTCCACAAATTGCATATTTTTTATACATATTTATATAATTTTACATATTTTTACTTTTTTAATAATAAAAAATTAAATTGTTACATACTTATATGATTAAGTCCATAATTGTGAAATGCGTTTACATCAGTAGGATCAGTTGCCCAACTGATCATCCATAATAAAGCGAAATATAAATATATAAATATAAATATATAAAGCGAAATATATAAACATAAATAAAAAGAAAATCTCAGTATTAATTTTTACAGATAACAACTTCCAAAATTTTTTACTTACTATAATGACTTGTTGAATATATTTTCGACATGCAAACTTGCCCACATTTTGTTCAATTGCACTTGAACGAATTGTACCAAGTTCGTCAAGTATCTTGTTTCCGATAGATCTATCTAAACATTAATAGATCAATGTTATGCAAACTACAAATAATGCTGTTATATTTTGTAAGATAAACGTAAATATATGTATATTATAAAAAATAAACATAAATTTAAATATATGTATATATATATATATATATATATATATATATATATAATAA
>NW_012130069.1:5788823-5798978 GCF_000143395.1 Atta cephalotes | reverse complement strand
ACACACACACACACACACACACACACACACACACACACACACACACACACACACACACACACACACACACACACACACACACACATACATAATATTTCAATATACAATAGATATATTTTTAACATAGTCCCGTCTAATAAATAAGATATATTAAAGAAGAAACTTACAAAGTACAGCGAGTATCATAACTGTTATGAACAAGGCACCCACCAGAACGAACAAAATTGTCAGCGACAGATTGGAAATCTGACTCTTCTTCTTGAAACTATAAACATAACAGATCTAATTAGCGAAGACTCTGATTAATCTACTTGCAGCGAACAAATGTATGTTCTCAATTTAATGAAACAATTTAATGAATTATTATCGAGAAAAAACTGTCAATCTCTCTTTCTTACTAACAAGATTTTCCTAGATTTTATCGGCACCAGGTGATTCTGACTTCCAATCGAGTAAACAGACCCTTTATCCTCTGAAAAAAGAAAATATGAAAACAAGTAGAGACAAACTATGATATCATTTTAAAAAGCAGCAATAATTACATAAAGAGTAACCGCAAAAATTGCCCGTTATTTTTGGAACTGAATTGTGTGCCAAATTTTACCTTATTTTCAGATATCAACAGAAGTTTAAAGACAAGGTGACAATTATTATCAGAGCTGGCAGAGATGGAATCAACAGATTTTCGCATAGACATAATACGTGACCCTCCCCCCTCTCCTTCAGCAATAATAACAATTATCACCTCAACTTGAAATTTCTTTGTAATATCTCATTGTAAAGTATCTCATTGTAGCATTGATATCTCATTGTATCATTTGGCACACAGTTCAGTTCAAAAATTGATAGCCTAAAAAACGGCGAAAAAAAACCCTTTTTTTGCGATCACTCTTTAATCTGCATATTTAAAAAAATAAGTACTCTTATTATTTATATTATTATTATTTTTGATATTAAAAGCCAATAATTTAAAATAGATAAAGGAGCATAAAAGCCAATTCGCAAGATGTATATGCAAGTATATATTAAATAATTTCTTCGTGAATATACATAACAAATGAAATGATGCGAATGGTTCGACCTTATATTAGATCATCTTCAATGTATAATTTTTTTAAAATATAACATTTTTTTAAATATAACAGCTCTGGTATATTCTCAATATAAAAATTAAAAATCAAATTATAAAAATATAATTAATAAAATATAAGTTTATAAAAATATTCCATTATTATATTTATATAAGCCTGTCAAAGATACAAACAGAAGAATCGATTGAGAATAATTATGTCGCATCAACAGTTCGCTTTATCTTGCTTCATACTTTTTACATGATATTATTGAACGCAGCATTTCCAAACATTTCAGCTACGAAAAGTAACTAGTTGAAAAAAATCAGTGGCTTATTTGTTGGTAGGAATCACAAACTGGTATTGTTGGACATGGTATCTATGTTTATCAATGTCCCCAAAGCTTTGAACATTAAAAAAAGATGAAATTTTATCACCACAATTACGGCCATTCCGATAGAAAAATTTATTTTAGCGATTTCACTAATCTTAGACTCAACTTTTTTCATATTCAATGGAACAATCTGCAATTTTTGGCACAGCCATGAGCTCACCCCTGTCTCTGATTTTAGCGGATATTGTAATGCAGAACTTTGAGGAGGTTGCACTTGCGTGCATTGACACAATTTTATATCAGATACATAGATGATATCATATTTGCGGCTCCAGACAAATCATTAGAAAAAATCTTAACAAATTTTTGAGATAAATATATAGTTTAGAGCAGCCCCTCCCACCAATTTTATTTTGTATCATGAGAGATTAAACTTCACCATGGAGATTGGTGTCGATGACCGCATTAATTCTCTGTTATCCTGATTATGGAGAATAGTAGCATTATATTTGACTTATAGAAGAAACCCACAAATTCCGAGAGATATCTTAACTTTCATTCAAATCATCCAATTGAACATAAAAGATCGATTATTATAGGTATATTAAATACAATTTTGCTGTTAGCACATCCTCGACCCTTTTCACGTCAAAAATATAAAATCGAGACTCTTTCAAATAATGAACACTCATTAATTTTTTATTTTTTATCATCAACAAACAAATTCACAATCTTTCGAGGAATACAAACAACAATAAAAGAACATACCAAAAAACTTACACTGATGCTAGTAACATAAAAAAATACTTTACAGTTTCGTACATTACATTTCGGAAATTTTAAAAAGTCAAAACATTATTTCTGACTATCTTTTAAACCAATACAATTAACTTCTTAAATAATTTTAAAAAACAAGAAAAGACCGCATAAATGAAAAAGAAAAATGTAGTCTACAGAATCAATTGTCGGAATTGTAATCTACTTACGTAGGACAGACAAAAAGACAATTGAAGGTCAGAATAAAAAAACATATGACATACATCAATAATAAAACCACCAATTAATAAAAACACACAGCTGTGTCATTTCCTGTCACAGATTAGAATTTAATCATGAATTTCAGTGGGAAGACATAAAAATATTAAATGTAGAATTGTAGATGTTGAATTTACTGTAAAAGATTAGTATCAGAAATATTCTATGTTAAAAAAAGCAAGAATAAGGATTGAACAAGCAAAGATACCGACAAGCTTCCTTCTTCTTCTTTTTCTTCTTCTTCTTCTTCTTCTTCCTTGTTAGCTCCCGCGAATTGATGGCGCTCATGATACGGCCAGTATTCATTGTGGTAATAAAAGAGCAAAGTAAGAGAATACTTTCTTTGACGTAGTAAGCACTCTGCTCTCCTTCTCATAGAAGGGTGGGAGAGTAAGCGAATCAGATTCATGTATTCACAGATCGGAAAAAAGTAACTAGGAGATGACATAATTTTGGAGTAGAATTTTGGAGGCAGGAATAAATGTTATTGTTAACTTCAGAAAAACCTATCTTGAAGATATCCAATGAGACGAACGGAGCGAGTTGGAGCAAGTGAACGGAAAATAAAAAATAAAATGATTGACGTCCTGTCTGGAATCGCCACAAGGGCTGGAAATCAACGAGATTTTTCCGATGAAGTTCGTAATTAAGATTACAATGATTGGATCTAATGCAATTCACAGTCACTATTTGCTCTCTAGTAAGGTAAGATTTTTAAATAACACGGCTTAAGCGAAAAGTTAGAGAAGTATTCCGCAAAGAGACACTCCTTTAGCGCTTATTTTTCAAGACATCCAGAAGAAAATCACATTGATCTTCGCCTAGCAGGCGACCAAAGAAAAAACTTTAAGATAAAACTAGCTCATCCAAGACAAGGTGAATAGGACGGTCTTGATTCTCCCTCAACATACTGTTCATTCGCAATAGAAGCTAATAAAATAAGCTGAATTTTATTTCAATTTTGATAGGATTAATATGATAATGGAAAATTGTTATAAACTAACTTGTTTTTTAATTATTATATTGAGAATATATTACAGCGCCGTTACATAATTTAAAAAATTTATATAAGCACTGAAGATGACTTAATATAAGACCTAATATAAGCTCAAAACATTTGCGTCATTTTGTATATGTATATTCACGAAGAAACCTTGCGAATTGGCTTTTACGCTCCTTTATCCATTTTAATTTGACTTTGTTCGGATAATCAATAAATTGTTTATAATTTCATTAATTCATTCAATTTATTTTAAAAAATAAGTCTTTGTTTTTATTATATATGTGCGTGCGTGCGTGCGTGCGCGCGCGCGCGCGCGCGCGCGTGTGTGTGTGTGTGTGTGTGTGTGTGTGTATGTGTATGTGTGTGTGTTTGTGTGTACATACATTATCTCCTAGATAACATTTGTAATAATATTAATTTTTAAGTAACAAAAAAAATTAATATCATATTTAAAAAATTTATTTATTTATTTATTACATAGTTAATTTTTTACAAATAAATAAAATTATATATATTTGTACACATATTTAGCTTAAATAATTTTCAGTTTATTTTAATCTTATATCTCTTTCTTTTAAGAAAGCAATTTATTAAATTTAAATAATAATTATCACTAAAAATAAAATAAAAAATTTACAAATAACAGTTATCACATATAAATATAATAAATTTTATATTTATTATAAAAAACTATGAAATATTGTATTAAAAAAAATTAATATTTTATTTTATTTTTTATAATGTTAAATGATATTGAGCGACCTACATTTATTAACAGTAGATTTCTATCTTCACATAGCCTAGTTTTGTTATCGCATAACAAAATAAGGTCATCTTAGCGTTCAATAAATTAAAAAAAAACAATAAAAGATAAAAATAAAAGTTTTTCTTTGGATAATATTAAAATTGATTATTAATTTTTGTTTCTTTTAATTAATCAAAATATTTTAAATAAACGGAATCTTTTTATAGATATATGTCTATACAATTTTTAATATTACAACATAATAAAATTTTTTGCGCAATACTATTAATTTATGCATCATAAACAACATAAATATTTTAACAATAAAATAGGATTTACGTATTAGTTTACTTTTTACACAATTTTCAATTTTTTATGCTATTTTTTCAATTGTACTTTTTTCTTATCTTTTTATTTTAGATTTATTTTGATAAACATTTATTTTATTTCTGAATATGAAAAGTATAAAAGAATACAATTAAAAAAAAGATATTATTATTAAAAATTAAAAAATTAATTTATAATTTTGCGGTTAAGTTTACATTATTATATTATTGTTTCATTATTGTCTGTTAGTATTATATCCGCAGTCGTAAAAGCAAGAATAACAGAATGCTCGTAATGTAAAAACTCCGGAAACTTTTTTTGACTTTAATTTTAAAATATCAGGCTACGAGAACATCACCGGTTATATATGAACATAAGTTGCACTAGAAGAAAAAAGTCAGGTAGACAGGTGCTAGCGCATAAAAATATACTTACTGCGCACATTGTTCATGCTGAAATCTGAATGACACACTGACCGGATCGAATTGACGATACCTGACTTACTGAACACCGAGTCGAGTCAGACAGATAACGTCGATACATTCACATTTTCCCAGTTATTCTTATCATTGTCGTACCAATAACAACAGCAATCAAACGTCAATTTTCCCTTCTGATCATTCGCGATAACACTCACGCGTAACACGGCTGTAAAAACTGACACCCGATATCTTCTGATAATAAGTATCATTGTTGGTGAGACTCTGGGATTTCAACCCTTTAGATATCATCAAATACAATAATTTATGCTCGTGTCGAGGATAAATCAAGAAACTCCACTGAGAGTAAAAAAATTAAATAGAAATTTATTCTGAATTATACACTCTAAGAAAATGTATGTTAGTTTTAAAAAAATACAAAATTTATCATTTATCATTATCTAATATAGTATAAGCATTTCAGTCATATAAAAAAATTAACTCTTTTACAAATTTACACTAAAATTTACACTAAAAAAAAAGTGTTTCATTTCAACATATTATTAAAATGTTTCATTCTTGTTTCCGTTTTTTAAACACTTAAAAATATTTTAGTTTTAAACTTTTTCAAAACAAACCCCTATGTGTTTGACATTACTATGACATATACATATTGACTATGTGTTTAAATATTATGTATTGACAAAATACAACATGGAGACAATAAAATACTGTATTATGTTTTTTAAATTATATTTTTTAATGTTTTATTGATGTCAAATGTTATATTTTCAGGTCTGTTTTGTTGCAGCTCTATCAGCGATAAGCAAAAGAGGAACATTCTACTAAGCAATCCATACTACGGAACCGAGCATGATCATCATCACAAATACGAAAATGAGGTACAAATCTTAAAAATCACCGGCTACATAGGTTTTTACATGGTTCTTGATGACATCGAGGATCATTCATTCTAGGTAAAACCTCAGCAAATCTACGAACCGCCTAGTTATATACCCGGCAAGTCTTTGAGAGCTGACTTCTTTGCGATCAGTGATGCTGACAAAACTTCTTCCTCGTGCTATCCATCTCCTACGGAATACTTTTCAGATAATCGAAAAACTCACCAAAATCGTTCAATCGTGTTAGATTTACCACAAATATAATTTTAATAGAAGAGCAAAAGTTATAAAATTATCTATTTCTTACAGTAAAGCCATTAAAATTCATTGATAAAGGTACAGTGATGATATGAAAATTTATTATTTAATGAATCGTTGCATTAATTAGGATTAGATTTTTCTATGCAGATTCTCATCAACTTCATTAAATCCGTTGATAATAAAAACTCTGCCGCAATAAAAGTATGTAATTTATAATACATCGATCATATCATCCCTCCACAATCATAATTTTACACAAATTAATTAATTTATTTAAAATTAGTTTATTATGTTAACTGCAATATGTTAAATGCAATCATCATCTTCTATTCATTTTTACCTTAATCTTGAATCTTTAAAATATCTTTTTAATCTTATATTGAATTTTGACTTTTTAGCATTGTAAAATTTGGATTTTATACTTTTATTGTGTTGATTATTAACATACGTATTTATTATTAGTATTCTATACTTTCGTCATACAATTTTTTAATACGTGTGCAAATATCGAATTCTTCATAGATGATCGAATAAGAACATCCAAAATTCGACATCATGCATGTACAGAAAACTAATCCCAGAGCAGCCAGTGATTGTTCACAAGCATGTGGAAATTGCTTCGGAAACCGTCTTCCTTCCGCAAGTGAAGGAAGAAGTCTTCTATCAACATTTTCCCCAATTACCTCGTATTCCTCGTACGACAACATACTCCTGAGAATCGTGGGTTACCATTTGCAAGTGCAAGTCGTCATCTGTATCAAGTATCGGTGACCAAGCATGTCGCTGTTCTCGTTCCAGTCCCGCACATTAAAGTTCCTAAATCCTACTATAATTGTGTGCCCCAGTCTGTTCAAGTCACCGTGATCGGTACCCCGAGGAAATGTCTCATCCAGTATCAAATCTCATTTATCATTATGTAAAAATCGTTCCAGTTGCTCATCTAATTGCTCATCATAGTGATACCAAGACTAATCAGTGCAGACCTTCTTCAACAATTCGCAATTGACGTTCCAAAATGTATCGAGAAACCTATCGAATTTCTCGAGTTCTCTGGAAGGCTTTCAGAATCTGTTCAAGAACTTCTAGTTGCCCTCTCTGTCTTTCATACCATTTTCTATATCCTCTATATCTTTAATACCGTTTCTATCACAACAATCTC
The DNA here is from genome assembly GCF_000143395.1 of Atta cephalotes. NCBI lineage: Eukaryota > Metazoa > Arthropoda > Insecta > Hymenoptera > Formicidae > Atta > Atta cephalotes. The sequence goes on along the minus strand of NW_012130069.1, from coordinate 5,791,723 downwards.
AACCGCCCAAGTTAACGTGCTTTCTTTGACAAGTAGCGACTAAAATAATTTGGAACACGTTATCTATATACATTAATTATTTTTAAACAATGACTTCGCTATATTTTTCACGCATGTCACGAACTTTACCGATTAGAATTATGATAATAATAAATGATAAAAAAAAAGTCTCAATGATATTTGTATTTTTATTAATATTCTACGATATGTTTTTAAAATATCTTTTGGATGCTTTCCATTTGACAAGTCGACACAAGTTGACACAAGCGTCGTTCTATTCTTCTTGACATTCGGAGACAAAAATAGAACGCTACTTATGTCGACTCGTGTCATCAAATAGAAAGCATCCTCTATCTTTTGATCTTAAAATAAGCTTGCATCCGATATCTATGCCGTGCGTCTTCGAACGAATAGAGTCGAGTGAAACATATGAAAAGCGCGCTGGAACGAGCAGCAGCTGACAACTCATTGTCAGCTATTTAACAGATTTGACAGATTGACAGATTTTGCGGTTGGGACGTTATCACGTCACACGTCACTACGTTCGGACATACTCCTGAGTTTCTCCGCCGTATACGATCGTTCTGGATGTTGTGTGTATGTTCTAAACAAAACATCTTGTTTCTTTCATAATGAAGTGTCTCTTCATTTCCGCGATTTCTCTATCATCAGAGTAAGATTGCACAAAAAATTCAACTTATGCAACAATCTTGTGAGCAATAATGTAGTAATACAAAAATAGAAAGGAAACGATATATTCTTTACAGTAAATATAATATTCTTTACCATTGCCGGCATTTTTGACAAAATTAAGAACTTTTTAAAGAATACCAGCACATAATCAACAAAGATATTAACAAATTAAATTATATTAGAATGCATAAAGATAAACTTCCACGAACGATGCACACATTAATGTAGGTTAAAACCTGTTGGAAATCACTCAGGATCATGATCTTCATAACATATGTCCAGATCATCGGCGATTGATCCCATTTCTGCAGTTTTATCTTAATGAACATAGAAACCATCAACTGAAAAATAGAACAAAGATCGTAATTACGGAACAACATTATCTCGAACAAGCACATGATTTTGATTGGGATAACATTAAGATATTGAACGAAGAAAGAATAAGAATAATTGAGTAAAAGACTTATATTAGAAATGATTTTTATTCGAAAACAAAAAAATAGTTTAAACATTGTACAGTCAGACACGAATTTATTGGACGAAACATAACAATTTATTTATTAATAATTAACGTTTTCCTCTCTTCAATATTTTCTTTTATCTATAGTTAATTTTCTACGCGTACTGTAATAAAGAATTGTTTAGATATATCATAATATCCGAATAGATGACATGTCAATTTTGTACTCTTAACAAATATCATGTAAATTCAAGACCTAATCATGTTTATCTTTATAATTTTTAAAATAGATTATTAATTTTTGTAGTATATTATTATATAATTATTTAACAATATTTCAATTATTATTGTACAGTGCACCGGGAAGTCCAATGATTTCGTTCGAGCAACATTGAAAAGGATCCGAATCAAGGATCGAAACGTATGATTGATTTGGCTGAAATATATGAATAAATAAATCTTATTGCATACCAATATCTCGTGATTGGCTCCGAAAAACATCACCTCATGGATTGATAATTCTACTAACATATACATATAAATTGTTGAAATTTTCAATATTTAATTATACAATCTCTCAGTCTCTTTTTCTTTTTGTTTTATTCCTGATCTTAATTTATCTTTTGAATTTAATTTCTTATAAGTAATTTTCTACGTAACATTTTTATACACTAATAAATTAAAAAACAAAGAAATTTCTTCATTAATCCAATATTCTATCTTTATCGAAAATAAATATAAATAAATATTGCAGTGATCAAAGACAACAAGATAGAAATTAATGGAATAAAATTTTATAGCCTACTAGTAATAATTTTAGATTCTATACAATCAGAATGATATAAAACCGAATAAACAATTTAAAAATTGTTAAAACGTTATTAGGATTAAAAGGATTATAGGAGTTACAAAATTTTTTTTTACGGAAATAAAGTTCTTTTATTACAAACATTATTGGACCACTTTTAGATTTCTTGATAGATTGTATCCAACGTATCAGTGCGAAAGATTTTACCAAATTACATAGAAATAATCATCAACATATAACGAATGGATAATAATAATTAAAGCTATTGCAGGTCAAGCACAAAACTTTGTAAATCTATATTAATTTTTACTTATTTAAATTTGAAATAGAGAGAACATAAAAATTCTATTTATTATTTGATATTGCATTATTATAAAATTTACTGACTCTCACGAAATAAAAAATTAATTGTTTCAATTAACGATAGATTATTATTGTTTTGCACGTGAGCTTTCTGTAAATGATGCCTTGTAAATGATAAACATTTGATTAATTAACGATATTAAATAACAAACATTGTCTATGTCGAAGACGCAAGTTTTACCACAAACGACACTTTTTCGATGGATTCATGATCGATCCTGCTGGACAATTCCATGCAGTGCTAAATTCTTTGGAATTTCTCAATACAGCTTGAAGTCTTACATGACCGGGACAATGAGAATCTTCCATCATCCATTTTAGTGATGTAGCAGTATAAGATTCGCACCACAACTAAAACAGTAATATAATTAACATTTACTCATAATTTGAATAATACTGAAATTTGAATAATACTGAAGAAACAATTTTCACAACAAATTATTTAATAAATATTCTTATTTAATAAAGAGATGATATATCTATTTAATGAAAATGTTTTTATGTCACATAATTATATAGAAGACACACACACACACACACACACACACACACACACACACAAATACTTAATATACG
>NW_012130069.1:5779831-5784834 GCF_000143395.1 Atta cephalotes | reverse complement strand
ATATATATATATATATATATATATATATATATATATTTACAAAAATTTGTATATAAAGACTATAAAATATACTATTATTATTGTGTAATTTTTTATTTAATATAAAATACTTATACAAATTAATACTAATTTAAAAAAAATTTTATATATTTCTATTATCAAAAAAATTGCATATTTTTTATATACATATTTACATAATTTTACTTTTTTAATAATGTGTGTATTAAGCATTCTTTTAATCATTCTTTTAATAATAACAAAGAATTAAATTGTTACATACTTATATGATTAAGTTGAAAGGTGTGAAATGCGTTTACATCAGTAGGATCAGTTGCCCAACTGATCACCCATAACAAAGTGAAGCATGTATAAAAAGAAAACCTTAATACCAATTTTTATAGAAAATACCTTTCAAAATTTTTTACTTACTACGACTCGTTGAATATATTTTCATCGTGCAGACTTATCCACGTGTTGTTCAATTGCACTTGAACAATTTGTATCATGTTTGCTAAGTATCTTATTTCCGATAGATCTATCTAAACATTAATGGATAGATGTTATGCAAACTACAAATAATGCTATTATATTTTATAAGATAAAATAAATAAACGTAAATATATGTATACATATATTTATAATATACATTTATAATATAAATATATGTATATTATAAAAATAAACATAAATATATGTATATATAATAATAAATTAATACAATTAAATGAAAAATTTTACATGCGTAAAATTTCCGCAAAAAAAATTTTTCACTTATTTTGTCAGAAAATTGTTTTGTAACTATAATTAATTTTTCATAAAACTTACGCCTTCGTAATATTCGTTAAGCTTCTTCTCGTTAAAGAGCCACGTGGGAAATCCAATTTCGTACTCCATTTTTTGACTCTTTTTGAGTGTTGCCGTTTTCGTCGATTGATCCATCCAATCCGTCTTAGCGACAAGTGAGCCAAATGCCTCTCTTATATCCTCTAGCATTTCTTGTACTTTGTTAACTTTATTTTCGTGAAATGTCGGATCTACGAACAGCCACGATACAGCCATTCCTAAAAGTCAATAGACATTATTAATTGAAAGCAGCTAAGATACATTGTAAAGATACGTTTATTAAATCTAAATATAAAATTATTTAAAAAATTAGATGTTGATATATTTGTATTGCATATATTATTTACAAAAAGATTTATTGAAGTTATAAATAGATACCCATTAATTTATTGACAACTGATCCACAGAATAACGATTTAGATTCGCCTACAACTTCCACGTCTGTTACCTTGCTAACATATTTGTTCCAAATATCCCTGAGTTTTTCGGAAGCATGAGGAACCACAATATCCACAACCGTCCACCAAATGTAGCTTTCTAAATCAATATTGATTCGAATTTTGGAAATTTTTTTAAAAAGTGAATACTAAATTTAAATAACAACAAAAATAATGTAATTAAATCAATTATTTACTGGATTATTATATATTATAAATCAGGAAAATATATACATACCTAAGGCTTCTTCCTCGAAACAAGCTAATAATAATGCAACATCCTTCAAATACTCCAGATTACCAATTAGAATTTTATCCTTGTTGTCAAGATCCAACTTATCGATTCCCTCAAAAATGGATTCAATAAAAGGTCGCCAAATCGGTGTAAGCGTAAAAGATAAATTACTATCTATTACATAATCATCTGTCAATTTTTGTAGATCGTCTACTAGCATATAATCACTATCGCTCAAGTTTTCTACGGAAATACTCTGATTTTGATCTGCACGAGCCGTCTGTTAAAGAATTAAATTCTTGTATTCTCTTAAATAAATATATAATATTTTTCAAAATCTTAATTGTATTCTGAAAATTGCATTTAAAAAAAATTGTAGCAAATATTATAGAGCATGATAAAAAGAGTTTTAGTCACAAACATAAGTGAGTGAATTATTCACGCAAAAACATTTGTTAGATTCGATTTATACTATTCATGGCAAAGTAAACATACTCAATGCGCATATTAAAATCGTATACAAATTGAGATAAAGATATGTTTAATATTAATATAAATACAAAAGTTAAATCATGAACTGTCAGTACATTTTGTACTATTAAGTAAAATATGTATTTTATAATTTGAAATATTTGCATTTCACTTTTATACTCATCGTCAGATTAAATCAGTGTACAGCTTTAATATGCTTCAGTGCTTATTAGTGTATCCAAATGAATTCATTATTAATAAAAAAATAACGTCATAAAAATACTTACGTCATAAAAAAGATTGCTAATATTGTAAATCCCTTTAACAAATTCTTTTAGTACTTCATCTTCAAATATCGATTCATTATCCGAGGTGCATTTATTATCAGTGCCATTGTTAATAATGTACTTAATAACATCAACCATATAGGTTAATTCGGCATCTTCGTTCTCGCTCAACACGACTTCGTCATCTAATTCCTCTAATTTTCGCAATCGCGATCTAATGATTTGTAACCGCTTCTCCAATTCTTTATCACTATTATTATTATTATTATTATTATTATTATTATTATTATTATTACAAATTTATTTTTATTATGTGTACTAATTACAACATTAAGTAATTTGCAAAATTTATATTTAAAAATAATAATATAAAATAAATATATTATTATAAAAGTATAATAAATATAATAAATATAATAAATATAATAAAAGTATACATACGTGAGAAACGGATTAGAACGAATCGGAAGATGGAGATAAAGTACGTTCTTAGTCTTGTTTTTTGGATCGGGTATGACTTCAAAGCCAAAAAAAATATCAAGATCCAAAATTTTCTTTATGCTGGCTAGTTGTTCGACATAATTAGTTGTTTTATTAGTAATAAACGGTATCATGGGTAAATTTAATAACTTCAACAAGTCGAATATTGGAGACAAATCGAGTTCATTCACAGTATCTGAAATTTATCTTCTAATAAGAAATATTCAAAATTAAAAGATAATTTATATAACAAATTTAATTTACGATATATTTTACTGTTATTAATTATTATTTGGATATTGTATAATATAATACGTATTATATTTTAATTAATATGTTTCTAATTATAGCATTTGTTTCTTTGACATCTACCTAATTAAACAAAAACAGCAACATACACACGTCCATACAGCTGGTAAACAGAATCTTGGCCTGCATCACTGCCCATGGTATCTCACTTGCAGACATATTGACTGTTAGTAGATCTCTGATTTTTCTGTACATGCGATTACTGCGCTCGCTGAACCAGGAATTCGTCAGACTGGAATCCGGAATAGGATGCTCTTGCGGCCATCTACCGCACGCATATCTATAAAAATAAAGAAAGCATCGCACACTATCAAGATAATAACTGTATAAATTAATTAATGAAATAAGTTTATAAATTAATTAAATAAATAGATTAATAATAATAAAATATCAACATCAATTTCTATTCTAAAAAAAGGGGATTAATTTGTGACATGATTGATATCTCATATAAACAAGTGAAAGCGAAATACACGAGTGCAATATTTGCGTGAAACAGAAATAATAAATTTGAAGAATAATATTGGAATTTTGTGTATGATATATATTTTACAAGATGCGCATGACCAAGCTATAACATAATAGTACACATATCGCGCCGACAATATATCTACTCACTGATAAAAATCATCGCAAGGATCTACAGACTCGTTCATAGATTCTTTCAAACTAGCAGCTAGCAGGTGGACAAAGAAGAATAAATAATTATTTCCAGGACTGTAATTCATATATGTCTTTTTTTATCGTTTTGTGTAATGTTTGTTTATGTAAATAATAGTGCAAATTTATATATAATCACTCCATCAATATAACAACTGTATACTACTTACCTATTCGCACGCAATCCTCGCTATCACATATCTTCATCATATTTTTGCACGCATCTGCAACAATATGTATCTATAAAGCATCCTAAAAATTTTAAGAGCATTTTTAATGTTGTTAGTTTATCGCATTTTCCCAATATATATTTTTAATATATATTAATTTTCATTTAATTATTTTCATTTAATTATCTTTTATATGTCTTTATTTCTTATTATATTTTTATATACTTTAATATTCTTTATATTTTTAAAATTAATTTAATTAGATTATCTCGTTATTTATCTTTAATATATTTAATCGAAAAGCATTTTGTTAATTTTATTGTGAAGAAATTACGCTCAGATTGTATCAATTGTGGTTTGAGAAACGTCAATAATCCTAAGGAATACTTTGCATAATATATATATAGCTTAATTTTAGAAATCACATGTAGAATGCTAGATTATCGCATAAGAATAATGAGCACGCAACAAAGTTGTTCCTTGAACAACACATGATATGCTGCACAATCCATAGACATGTTTGCTAAAATATTTACACAATGTCAATAGCGATCGAAGATATGTTAAATGGTTTCCCAATAATTTGTCAAGGATATGTAATTGTAAAGAAGATATATGAAAGCATTATAAGAGTTGAGTCATTTCTTTCAAACTGAAAAGTATTTCCGGTTGTTATATATCTGCTACAAGGAGTTATATGTATCTACTATAATTTTCATAGAACTCATAGTTACAGAACTTATACGATATTAAGACATAAAATGACTAATGCAATGACATTTCAGAAATTTTAAATGTTTATGTTTTAATTTCAATTTGCGTGCATTATTTTTTTAATATATTATTTTCTTATTTTTTAAATGTATTATTTTCTTAGCACAAATATACGTATATTAAATAATACTCTTAGTAATTTATATTTTGTTAGTTAAAAAATTAAAAATATATAATACATATTTTTTTAATAATTGATACATAATATATAATTTCAAAAAATATATTTTAATGTAATATATAATTATATAAAATTACATATATATATATATAGATATATATGTAATTTTATATATAAATTTATAAAAATTTTATAAAAATATATATATTGTATATT
>NW_012130069.1:5775754-5778311 GCF_000143395.1 Atta cephalotes | reverse complement strand
CGACAAATTGGAAATCTGACTTTTCTTCTTGAAGCTATAAACATAATATATCTAATTAGCAGAGACTCTGATTGATCTACTTGCAGCGGACAAATGTTCTCAATTTAATATAGCAATTTAATGAATTATTATCCAGAGAAAACTATCAATCTCGCTTTCTTACTAACAAGGTTTTCCTGGATCTTATCGGCACCAGATGATTCTGGCTTCCGACTGAATAAACGGAATCTTCATTCTCTGAAAAAAGAAAAAATATGAAAACAATAACAATCATCAGTGAAACAAACTACGATATCATTTTAAAAAGCAGCAATTATTACGTAATTTAACCTGCATGTTTAAAAGAATAAGTACTCTCATTGTTATTATTATTTATATGTATATATATATATTGTTATTATTTTTAATATCAAAAGTCCAAATTTATTTTATTTACTTTAAAAAGTAAGTCTTTGTTTATAATGTATATACCAACATTATTTTCTAGATAACATTTGTAATATTATTATAATTTTTAAGTAATGAAGAAATTAATATCATATTTAAAAAATAAGTAAATTTTTTATAAATAAATAACTAAATTATATGTACATATATTTAGTTTACATAATTTTCAGTTTATTTTAACTTTACCTTTTTTTTAGAAAAGTAATTTATTAAATTTAAATAATAACTATTATCAAAAAAAATTTTTTTAAATAGGAATTATCTTTATCACAATACACTTTTTTCTTTATACAATACACTTTTTTTTATTACAAAAAACTATAAAATAAAGTATTGAAAAAATTAATATTTTGTTTTATGTCAAAACTATTGAGCGATTTACGTTTGTTAACAGTAGATTTCTATCTTTATATAGCCTAGTTTTGTTATCGCATATCAAAATAGGATCATCTTAGTGTTCAATAAATTAAAAAAAAAACAATTAAAAGTAAAATAAAAGTTTTTCTTCGGATAAATCAAAATTGATTATTAATTTTTTGTTTTTTTTTAATTAATCAAAGAAATATTTCAAATAAACGAAATCTTTTTATATAAATGTATACATATAACTTTTTCTACATAATTTTTAATATTACAAAACATAATAAAATTTTTTGTGCAATAATATTAATTTATGCATTTTAAACAAATAATGTTTTTATTATTAATAACAAAAACAATAATAAAATTGTATTTAAAATAATTATGCTAATTAAATAAATATAAATATAAATTTTAGTAACAAAATAGGATTTATGTATTACTATTTTATACAATTTTCAACTGTGCTTTTTTTTCAATTGTGCTTTTTTTCTCTTTTTCTGTTAGATTTATTTTATTAAATATTTGTTTTATTTCTGAATATGGAAGATATAAAAGAATACAATTGAAAAAAAGAAACATTATTATTAAAAAATTAATTTGTAATTTTAAATTAATTTTAGGTTAAGTTTATATTATTACATTATTTTTCCATTATTATTACGTCTGTTAGTATTATATCCGCAGTCGCAAAAGCAAGAATAACAGGCACGTAATGTAAAAACTTTTCTTGACTTCAATTTCAAAATATCATCGGCTATGGGAACATTACCGGGTTATGTACGTACATATGGCACCGGAAAAGAAAAGTCAGGTAGACAAGCTAGTGTATAAAAATATAACTTACTGCGCTCGTTGTTCATGCTGAATGGCCCACTGACCGGATCGAACTGACGACACTGAATACCGAGTCGAGTCAGACAGACAATGTCCATACGTTTACATTTTCTCAGTGGTTCTTGTCGTATGTCGTAAAACCAATAACAACGGCGACCAAACGTCAATTTTCCCTTCCGATCATTCGCGATAACACCCACGTGTAACGCCCCTGTGAAAAATGACTGACACCCGGTATTTTCTCAGCATCATTGTTGGTAGGACTTCAACCCTTCCGATATCATCAAATACAATAATTTATGCTTGTATCGATGAAGCAAGAATCTCCACTGGGAATAAAAAAATTAAATAATAATTTCTTCTGCATTATACATTCTAAGAAAATGTGTTAATTTTTAAAAAATATAAAATTTATATTATTTATTTAATATAATAAGCATTCAAAAAAAAAAATTAATTCTTTTACAAATATCAAAAAAGAAGTATTCAGTTTAACGAATTAAAAACACTTAAAAAACACTTAAACACTTAAAGAAATTTTAGTTTTAAACTTTTTCAATAAACAAAACATATGTTTGAATTTAAAATATTATGTGTTTAATTCAAATACATAATGTTTTGTTTAGTGCAAAAATTGAAATTAAAATATTTTTAAATATTTAAAAAAATAAAAATAAGAATAACATTTTAATATCTTAAAATTAAATTACTTCTTTTTATAGTATACTTTATTAATTGTATGCGTGCGTGCGAGCGTGTGTGTGTGTGTGTGTGTGCGCGCGCGTGCGCGTGTGCGTGTGTGTGCGCGTGTGCGTGTGTGTGCGCGTGTGCGTGTGTGTGTGCGTGCGTGCGTGCGTGTTGTGTTAGTGTCGTGTGTTGTGTCGTGTGTGTGTGTCGTGTCGTGTCGTGCGGT
>NW_012130069.1:5762207-5775734 GCF_000143395.1 Atta cephalotes | reverse complement strand
GTTAGTTAGTAGTAGTTAGTGTAGTAGTTAGTCGTAGTTGTACGGTTACGTTAGTTGTTAGTGCGTGTAGTGTGTGCGTGTCGTGCGTGCGTGTGTGTGTGTGTGTGTGTGTGTGTGTGTGTGTGCGTGCGTGCGTGCGTGCGTGCGTGCGTGCGTGCGTGCATACATGTGTGCGTGTGGAGCAGACAATTATTTTTAATTATTTAATATAATATTTAAAATATTTATAAAAATATAAGTCTATTTCATAAAATTTTTTTAAGTTTCTATTTTTTTATTCTTGTAACTTTTCTGATTATATAATTTTTATTATACAAAATAAAAGTAATAAAAAATGCGTACAAATAATTATTAATGCTTATGCATTAGACAATAAAATTATATTTTTCTGCTACAGTAAAGTTAGGAAATGTTACTACAATTTGCGAAAATAATGTTTGTTCCTTGAATGCGCAGAAGTAGCTTGTATCTCAAAACAATATTATTTTTTTTTTAAACCATAATTGATTTGAAGTTTACGCTGATTAATCAATGAATATTATTATTTACGTTATTCGCTCTCCCATTTATATCTGCGTCACGAATCAGATTAGAAATCGTGCTCAACTTGTCTCGTAAATGGTATTTGCCTATACGTAGAAGTTAAAGTTGTATATGTAAATTAAAATGGAACAAAGTAATGAAAGGGATTTAAGATCTTAACATTCTCATAAAATCATACCCTTAAATCGAATTATATTCTAAAGTTCAATTTAAATTGTACGTATTATAATTGTATTAAAATAATAATGTTAACTAGACATGAATAGTGACAATAATAAATAACTCTTGTCTAAGTCTTTTAGTTTCCTTTCAAATCATTTTATTTCGTTCAACTGAATTTCCGCAGGAAAAAAATGAAATTGTAATGATTTCGTAATAATTTCCGTTAGTTCCATCTTGCGCAAAGTGAAATATACCTTTCGCACGCGATCAGTCGTATCATGATAATGATCGGATTACAAACGAAATAATTAACAATTATTATTATAGTATATAGTACGATCAGAGTTGGCACATGCCTGCGAGCTATAGCCACGCTATTAGGAAGCTCTGTTTGCGTAAAAGCACTTCCTCAAGGTAGTTACAAGGTACTGTAAACGTTTATGTAATTGTACTTCCGTTACGAACTTCTAGTTGCATGTAAGTCTCGTTGTACTTTCCAATCTAACTCAAGAACGAAGATTTGAAATAATCATACACCAAATATAAAAGATAAACCGAAAGAGAATATCTTTTTTATTATAATTATCTAAAAAATGCTATTTCTATTGAAATAAAATTAATAAACAATATCATATTATTATATTTCCCTATTCATATATATAATTCCATATATATAATTTTTTATATTCCCTATTATTTTATATTCCCTTTAATTCACAATTAAATTTTTTATAACTTTATAATTTATATAATTTATATAATTTTAGTGATTTTTGTATAAATGACAAAATGATAAAACGAATCTAATAAAAGGATTATCTTTTTATAAAATAAAATGGATAAAAAATGTTATGTATAATTATATTAATTGTGTAGAATATTATTATTTTATTAATTACAATTAGAAAATTATTAATTAGAAAGCTAACGATTAAATGGAAATAGAACTATACATTAATAGATTAAAAGGATTAATAGATAATTAAAACCACTTATATAATTGACCATTGTTATAAAAAGCTGTCATCTTGATATTATAGTTAAGATATATTGAATATCAAAAGGACGTGTCAAGCTTATAACGCACGTGCAACGAGCGGCGTCCGAGGAAACACGTTTTATCGCGGAAAAACATTCATTACGAAGAGAGAAAGTATGCAACAACGCGTGCTACGTAATGCACCACACACTGCATTTCATTATTCATGCAACCGCTCTATCGGATAGATAGCATGCGATCGCGTATTTGTGCTCCCGTTATCGGGGAAGTTGCTCCAGTTCCTCGGTAAATGGTCAATAGAAAGGAAATTTATTTCGAATGATGCCTGCTGCTCGTCTAGAATTATTATGATTTCGAGACGATGAAGACACGAGTATGACAATCGATTACATCCTCACAAAGATAAATCGATTAAGAAAACCGACAATTCTTCGTGACATCACAAATATTTCTTATCCTCAAAAGAAAATAACTCGAAAGACACAAAAAAATTCTTCTAATTAAATTACAATTAATAATTTAAAAAAAAGAATTTAAAATTAAAAAAGAAGAAAAATAAAAAAAATCAGTGAAAGTCAAATAAGCTTCCAATTTTTGAATTTTGATAATTGAAGATACATTTCAAGTTTTCATTCATCCTTCTCAAGCAAGTTATGACTTTCCACTTGCTATAAATTCAATACATATCATAGTGTAATCTGTCAAGATAAAATTGCGTACCGAATGCATCTCCCGATTGCCATATAAATTCAAATAGATCCATATCTAACTGCAATTGAAACTCAAGCATTAATAGTTCCTCCAGTTGATCGAGGAATATATTTGTCGGGATAGTAATCAAGATTTATCGTCGTGAAATATGTGCTACTGGCAGACTAGGCGACTGGGAACCTAATTAAATGCCTGTGCATGTAAATTATTATATTGGTACTGGTATCATGCTTACTTACTAGTCTCTACGCTCGAATGATTATTACTCGACTTGGGGGCGTGTTCATTAACTTGGGGGCTCGATTTAAATCAACGATATGCAACATTTTCTATCAACTTTCGAATGCGTAAAACGCATTTCATAGTTATTCGTCTAATATCAAGATACGTATAACATGAATTAATTTACATGATCATCTAATAATGTAGAGGTATTATCTTGTTTTTGTTACTTTCTCTTTTTATCACCTCGAAAAAGAATGAAATATTCCATTCTAGTAAAAGAAAATTATTAGAATTAAAATAAACTTAATAAATATAAAAATAATATATTTTAGAAAAAATTAGTAAAATAAAAAGTTAACGTTAAGAAAATTTACTAAAATTTGAATAAAATAATTTGAAGATATTGCAGGTGAATAAAAATTAAATAAAATTAATTAGGAAATTATTAAGAAAAGGTCAGTTTAATAAAGAGACAGAAGATTAATAAAAAAAAGCAAATTGCGCAAATAAACGACTTCGTGATCATAATAAATAATATATCTCGCGTGATCGCATTTTGGGGCCATAACGATTCTCTTTTTACACTGTTATTGCAACGCGAGGAAACGAATATTCATATGCAGAAAAAGCTTGTCACAAGCAATAATTCGCAATGCACCTGATTGCTGTAGCAGTCATAACTGTATATTTGCCAGTCGGCTACGCACCGCTGCGAATTGAGTTCGCAGCAATGTTTTATGAAGAAAACATCCGTTTCTATACGTTATTCTGTATAGATTGATTGGTATTCTGTATAGATTGGATCATTCTACATTCTCGAGTTTCAGTGCTTCAAATAGAAAAATTGAAAATCTCTAAGCGACGTACAGTATAATTATAGGTAGGTGAGCAACGTGGACTCTCCGACATTCCGCGGTAACGTTCACTTTGATGTAAATGATTCGCTCATGCCATTTCAGAAAATTAATTGGAGAACGTAAGAATTTTCAATAGGATATCGTCATATCTATTTTAATTTTGCATTAATAGAATATATATCTGACTCACATCAGTTATTAAAGAATAATTTTCCAATTCATATTTTGAACTTTAAATTAAAAGAATCAATTCTAGAAAAAAAAATTAGCTTTCTTTCTTTAAAAATTAGCTTTAGGTTTCAAAATTAATTAAATCACTGAAAAAATATTAGAGTCGTTTTCTTAAGTTTATTTTTTTAATTAATTAAATTTCATTAATTAAATTCAATAAATTTAAGTAGTATTCAATAAATTTGATTTAATATTACAATTTTTCCAATTTGATATAATTTAAATAAATTGTTTAAATAAAAAATCTGTGTTTAATAAATGTGTGTACAAAGCGCAACTAAATTTTGCTTTCTCTCGAAAGCATACGAGAATCCTTATAAGAGTTTATAAGAACGTAACGCTAGCATGCGCTAACATGATGCTGAAATCATTGCATAATATTCGCGAATTGGGTAGAAATAAAGCAAAACGATTATCGTGTAAATAAGAACATACATTCAGTGGAACGATCGTGCAGTCGGATATCGTGTCCCTTTTCCGCAGAACAGTTTCGCCGAGGTATAATGCATAATTCTTCCTTTCCTGTTACGTAATCGTTGCTCGAAGCAAACTGCAGCCAGAATGTTTTCCGAATGATCAAACGAATAGTAAAGACACTCGTAAACCTCTCATAGAAAAGCACCGACGTGATGCTGAAATCACGCGGTGTGACCGCAAGCAAGTCTAAGAGAACTTAACGAGATTAATAAATCGAATTCTTTTTGGCATCGATCTTTTAACGAAACCTCAAAGTAATTCATAATAAATAAATCTAGACAAAAATAGGATTTGTAATAAAAAAAATAATATTACAAACAATATAATTTAGTATAACAAAAGTATTTTAAAAAATATTAAAAAAATAAAGATTTTTATTAATAATTTAAAAATAATGATAAGATAATTAGATAATTAAAATTTAAATATTGCAGAAAGAAAAAATATAACTTTGAAACGTTAATTATTAAAATAGATATTAATAATAATAATAGATAAAAAATATAAAGATACTAATTATTATATTAATTAAAATAAAGTGTAATCTTTAATTGTTATACTTGCATTGTTATACTTTAGAATAGCTTAAATTCTTCGTTGTACTTTAGAACAGTATAATTTTAAAAATATGAACAAAGTCCGCAAAAATTTTGGACATATAATCATAAAACATTTTAAATTAATTATTTCAAATTAAAATAAATTATTTCAAATTTAAAATATTATTTCAATTATCGATGATTATAACACATGAAATTATATCATCGACAAATGTATTGCAAGGCTTTAATCATTTTGAAAAAGAAACATATTTAATAGTAAAGGTCAAAAATTTTTATAACATAGCATTTGGTGTCAAAGAGAATTCATTAAAAGTCCGTGCAATAGAACTAAAGATATAAGAAATTTTAAAGTATCTAAATTTTAACATAGCTAAAAAGTTGAGGGACCACATGCGAAAATCTTGTTGAACTATTTCGATGTAGCGAGCTCGTACCGAATCGCACATTGATGACAGTCATCATCCGTGATACCGTTGATGCATTTCTATCCTCGTGAACGAACGTCTCCCCTGATGAGACTGATGAGAAACGACGATGGAACGTAATTGCAGTAGATTTATTTTATAATCAATTCAATTATTTATGTGAGAAAATATACGCGATTCGCATCGCGGCATCGAATGCACGATACCAGTCGCGCGACGAAAAGAATAGCAACCAGCTTTAGGGTGACTCTGTTTGGATTATCCGTTGCTCGGCGACGTTAGATTGATTCGCAGTCGGGCTGTTTACATAAAGTTTCCAGAAGAACCTTTCCCGTGAAATAGATATTGCAGTCTGACGGATATGCAATTCCGAAAGGATGATGTAAAGAAGTTGTAAACTTTTTAAATAAAAATAATTTCTTTTCATAAAGAAGATATCCTTAAAGCTATACATTTGAATGAATAAGATAAGAATATTAAAGCCATTCGTATTCATTGAATAAATATTACGATCAGTTTACTCGACAAAGTGCATTTTGTTAATCCAGTATCAGTTTGTGCAATCGAATTACGTAGTCGAAACCATGAAATACAGTTAAGTAGCAACATTAATGAGTTAACTACGCGAAATTGACATATTATTTGACCGTTACTGAGAGTTCACAAGCTCGCTATTGAGTTGTTTTGCATGATTTGCTTAATACATATTGCATTAGCAGTTCTCAATGAGTTTCCAATCCAATAATCCTCAATAAATATCAAACAAACTGCGAATTTGTTCTCGTTTTATTTAAATTAATACAGTTTTACTTTTAATATCTTTTTCTACTTTGATTAATCTAGCTCTCGTATTAAAATTATTTGCTTTTTTATCATTATGGCATTTTGTTTTTTCTAATCTAATCTTATATATGTTTTCTAGTTGAATAACTTTCATGACGTAACGCGATATTTTGCAATTACGAGAGATATGTATTTGGGGTGAAATCGAATAAAAAACAAACGATGCATTTTATCACAAGACGTAAAAATCGACTTTTTATTTATAAAATAAATAAAAATGTTGCTGCCGGAAGACGAATAATGGGGACAGGAAGAAATGGCCGCATTGTGATGTTATGGTCTCTTCTTTAGTATGCCGCACAGAATTTTGACGTTGACGAAATGAGATGGAAAATGGAAATAGACGAAAGGACCTAATTGTTCATCAATGTTCATACGATGCGTGTCATATGTAGCGTCAAGGTTTCAAAACGAAAAGAAGATGGGAGAGTGGCGAGGGAGGGGGGCTTTTTTCAAGTTTGATTGCCTGGTCTTTCTGGGAACGGTCTTTGGGAGTGGCCCAAGTCATGGCAGCTATCCTGAGACAGTCGAATTCCATTTCGATCTGCCAATATATTGCAATTTCGCAACGGTATTCCTCCGTGATCCTCGACCCTCGGACCGGAGATCCTCAAGCCTCGCCATTGAGGCCGGACATCCACAATCCTCGGCGAGCGATCTCGCAGAATTAAAACGTCTTGCCGAAGAGACAAAAGAAGGAACTCTCGACAAAGACTTCATTCGTTGTTTCGTTCACCAATCGTGGTGGTTGCTGATTTGCTGCCTCATGTCAGCCTCAGGATGACGCATTCGGCGTGGACCACTCCAGACCAGCGAGTCTGCTGGCTCAGGTGATGGGATCTAATGCCAGCCGTGTCCGTGGCCGTGGACGGCCACGTTGGCGATCTGGGGCTCGTAATGCGGCGCCGGGATGTAATGATCGACTCCCACCAAGTGCGGGTGCCCTATATGAGTTCCAGAGTAGTGAAGGCGGGTGGTGTGGTCGTTACCGTGGAGGGCGAGCGGAAGAGTTTTGGGGGCTGGAATGGCGGGTTGCCCATTGACATGGATGTGCTCCGCATAATGGCCCTAAATATAAAAGAAGACAAGATGTTTTATTAATCACTAAAACTACTCTCACTTATCCATGCTATTACGTAATTGAAGCGATCAGAAAATCTAATAATCTCAAAAAATTTCCAGGAAACATAGTCTCCCATTATGAAATTGCGAGTGAATGCAAGAGAGTATTATAGCTTGGATAATAGGAACTTCGGGACGGAAATTGCACAAACGAGCGTGATCAATTTGATACAATTGCGGCTGGTTTCGACATGGAGATAATAGATTTAATTAAGCAGAAAATTTAATGATAAGTCTAGGATTATATAGATACTGATATTCTTCAGCTGTTGCTTTACGTTTAATTATCTTAAAACATTTCTATTAATTTCATATTAATTTTTAATATTTTAATATTTTGTTAGAAAATAGTTATATTATGTAATTGTTTGCTAGATAATTATAATATAAAATTATACATTCTCTATAATAGATCATTTCTTGATAGTACGTAATTTGTAACTTATAAACGGCGTATTAACTTAGAATTCGATAAAATAATAATATCCAGATAAAGAGAAAAGTATGGAATATTGTTAGAACTAAACTTTTTAAAATAATAATTATAAAATACTTACAGCACTGGCAACCGCCACAATGGCGAACAGAACAATCTGTAACAAGAGAACACATAATGTTTAATATAATAATAAAACATAATACAAAACTTTAAACAAGTTCTAATTTAAAAAATTAACTCTACCTAAAATAATATAACAATAAATAAATAAATAAATAAAAAGAAAGAATAATATAAATAAACACACAGACAAATAAAAACTCAGAAGAAATACAAGTAAAATAAAATATGTCAAATAAAAGATATACAATTTTAACACGCTACATTAAATAAAATAAAATTAGTTAAATAATTAAGTATACACAAGATTTAATATTTTTCTTTACATAAATATAACATAATTCTATATACAGATAAAAGCATATAAGCTGAAGATAATCAACGCGACGAAGTCGTTGCAAGTGAAGGGAAAAACTTACGAAGAACTTCATGGTGGCGAGCGATGGTTTTTCTTGCGTTATACGAGCAAGCACTATGTCTAAGGGGCGACGCGGTATGCTTTTATAGCAGGTCCCTGCCCAAGTCCAGGCCTACTCTCAGGGCATTAGGCGGGGGCACGTCGCACAGACCCCTTTCACTAACCATGCGACCGACACCCTTTCGGGCCCCCTTGTTAGGTGCCCGCCCAACCGCGACGTCACACCTTGTCACGCTTCCAATATTTTCGATATCAATGATGGTGTCACCCTTAAAGATACTGATGCAGAAGATCATGATGTGGACCATCAAATAGACGATTATCGTTAATCTTACACAATAATCGGTAAGTGGGTGTGTATATGTAAATGTGAATGTTAGATAAAATATGCTTTACTTGAATAAAGAATGGCGTGTTAGATCGCGATGATAAATTACAATGATTAGATCGAATAATTCACGCAATCGCTAAGATTTTTTTCTTTAAGGAATTACGGTGTTTCTCATAAGATTCCCGTAGAAGAATTGATTTAGACTGATTGGGATGAACTTATTTATGTGTGTATATATATATAATTTAATTTTCAAATTATTTCTGCATTAGCTCTACATTAATTTTTGTCTAATTTTAATTAGAAAATTTATTTATCCTTTATGCAATTTATCAAAATTTTCTAAGAAGAAAATTAATTTGTATTATTATTTTGTTTATTATAGGTTTATTATAGGTTTTATTATATGATTACAGAGAACAAATTTAAATTTTAAAACATATTAGGAGTGAGAAAAAGTTCGTAGCGTTTTTTAAATGCTTTTTAATGGGAAAAACGTCACGAACTTTTTCTCACATCTAATATATGTATAAATATTATATAAGACACATAAGTTTCATTATTTCTCAGCAATATTTTTTAATTGTAATGCTTTAACCAATTGTAATGCTTAACAATTATAATGATTTAACAATTGTAATGCTTTAATTGTAATTAAGTTTCATTTTTTAATTATCTAGTTCTATTTAAGCAACATTTATACAATATATATGCATACACGATTAATAATTTATTAAATGCAAAAGTCAAGAATAAATTTAAAATGAGAAATAAAAAATTATATATTGCATTCTTTTAGCTACAGATAAGCTTCTATTATTAGCGCATTCTTCTTGCAACATAAAATTGTTATTATTTTCTTACATTTATTATAACAAAATTTACGCGTCGAGATGTATTGAAATTAATATTAAATTAACTTATTTTATTATAACAACTACTAAATATAATAATTATTTTATATCATTAAAACGAATTCTTTGCTATATAGCAAAAATTTTTAACTAATAATTTAATTTTAATTAAATAATAATTAATCCTGTTTGCAAAGTGGCCTAGTTTATAAGCAGTACAGGCAAACTTTCATAAACTTTAAATGCAATCTCGTACAATATATTAACTTGTAAACAAGTGCCTGTATCTTGTTACACTTGACTGATCTTGTGGAGACTTGATAATGTAGCTTGAAAAAAACTGAGATGAAAATTGTAGAACGGTGTAACATGTACTCATTTAATAATATGTTACACAATTTATGTTCTTACATATACTTTACACGTAATCATATTGGAATTTATTTCTTCCGACTTATCGTAACTAATCGTTATCACTCTTTTCGAGAGTAGAAAAAAAAGAAATGAAAAAAAAGAAAAAAAACTTAATAAAAATAAGCATAAAAATAAGAATAAAACGAAATTAGACTGTAACAAAAAAGAATGGATCTGGGTCATGAATAAACGACAACGTAATTTCTGTTTTATCACAAGACGTACACATTAACTTTTATTAGAAAATAAATAAAAGTGTTGGTGCGGTGAAGAAAAATAGGACGGGATCCGAGAAATGAGGGGGAAAGGGAAAACGCTCTCTTTGATGTTATGATGTCTTCTTCAATACCACAATTGCCGCACGAGAATTTCGGTGTTGGGAAAGATGAAGGAACAGAAAAAGATGCGGATATTCGTGTCCATGTATATTTGTGTAAGGCATGTCATATGTAGTTCTAAAGGTAAAATCAAGACGGATTTGTTTTATTCTTAAGTTTGGCTGCCTGGTCTGCGATCCGTGAGTGGTCCATGATTTTTCGTTTCTTCTAAAGGTTTCAAAATTCGATTTGTCTTCAATTGAAATTATTTGGATTTGCGAAAAATCAAATATATATATATATATCGTCGACGAAGTTGTCTGCTGTCATTATTTTGATCAATAAGATTCGAGATGAGTGCCATTCCAGTATAGACCACTCTAGACCAATGGGTTTAATTAAGAGGCATCGTCATACAGGATCCTTAATCCCAGCCGTGTTTAGTCTTTACGATGGAGATTTCAGGTTCCGGAGCGGGGGCGTAATGCTCAACGCCAACGAGATGTGGATGCGATACATGAGGACCATCATAATGTAATCTATTGACGTGGTCGTTTCCCTTGATATGCAGGGGACCCGGATGTGGAGGCGGAATGGCGGGCTGCTGGGGGATGTAATGCGCGTGGTAGACTTGCTGTAAATAATAATAAAATGATATTATCATTATGCTCAGAATAATATAGACGCTTTCTGAATATTGCTTTTTTCTGTAAATGTCAGGATAACTATACAATTCGTAAAATAGAAATAATCAATTATATCAAATAATAAAAACAATATATGTATTAAAAGTATGAAGAATTAAAATATGTTAAATAAAAAATAAAAATGTATATTATATATTAATTATATATTAAATGTGTATTATAAATAATGTAAGAATATTCATCTATACAATTTTATTCGAGATGCGATCGATCCATAAAGCATTAGCTCTAGAATTATTTTATTATTATTTTGCAAAAAAATATTACAATTAATTGAAAGCAATTTATACCTAATAATATTAAAAATAAGTTATAAAAAAATTAATGTTAAAGCTATTAAATTAATTTTTATTTTATTCAAATTAAATTATTATAATCAATATATAATAATTAAATTATTATAATTAATAACAATAAATTTGTTTTAAGAAACAAAATAATAAAATTTAATTAAAAATTTTATATTATGTATTTATGTGTATTATGTTTTTTATGTAATTATAATTAATTTTGTAAATTTATAATAATATAAAGACAATAATTATTTTTTTTAATGCAAAAAATTTTATAAAGGACATTTTACTTTCTTCAATAAAATATCAGTTACAATCAAATTTCTAAGTAGTTGTGCAAACGAATAGAACAAAGGTAATCCAAGTTGCTTATCATTAATTATGCAACGAGAACTTGAAGGCGGAACAAGCATTACATAACGACTTGCTGCACCGATTATTTCGGTGCAATTGAGTCGGGTTTCGTCACCGACTCTTTATAGGTCTTCGATTAAGTAGGAAATCCAATTAGTTAACGATCACGGACACCTATTTCATTGCCTGTTTAGCTGCAACGTATAGCAAGAAAGATACGTAACTACTGATCAGATCTAATAACGTAATGTAACATTAGAAATCAGCCGATCATTAAACGAAAGAGAAGGCACAATCAACGATACGAAGTAACAATTTCTGCTCGGTATCTCGTTTGACATTTTCCGAAAACTATTATTACTTATCTATCATTTGTAATTATGTAATTATAGCACTTGTTTTAGATATCTTAAGCCATACTCGCTGAAGATTAATATCTTATCAAATAGCAAATATTTTTCAATCATAATAAACCATAATTAATATTTATTACTTACTCATTGTATTAATTCAATTAATCGAATTTTCAAAATTGATTAAAAATATATTTACTTGAATTAATATCAAATGTACATTGAATGTTAAGTATCTTTTTAAATTATGAATACTTTAACAATATTTTTCCATCCTCATTATTATAGCGACTTTATTTTAACATTCTCCACTATCTTGGTGCATTACCTTCATCGCGCAATAAATTATCTAGTCAGCTAGGGCCCTGCTCACAGAGGTAACTAGATATCTATCGCATAATATAATATGGACTTCTCGATGAATAATTTTCTACCACCATTACCTTGCCGTGCGCTACGGGAGCTTCGACCTTGACGATTTTGGGCGCGGGTGCGACCCAAGGCTGAGGCCCGTGCACCACTGGAGAAGCGTGCACCACAGGAGCCTCCCAGGGCTGCGCGATCTGAGATGCGTCAAACAGTCTTTTTCATATAATCGGAATCAATCGCCTCGATAACACGGGTGTTACGTGAAATTACTTTCCCGCCGAGTACGTCTAAAGATACTCGGTTGTCAGAAGAGAAATAGAACGAGCCTCCGTAGTCCGTGTGACGTTGATCAATCAGCGATGGTGTTTTAAGAAATGAGGAGTTATTACAGATTGAGAAAATTACGAAGAATAGAAGAAATTACAAGAATAATGTTTGATATAGAAACATCCGCAAAGACGAGAAGAAAGATTAAAGAAGATTTTGTTATTAAATGTTTAGAGTTACTAGAGTTGTTGCATATATTTATTGATCAGTATTAAATAATTAAATCTTACAGAGAAGAAGTTCAAGTAAAAACAAAATTGAAATGTCAAAATATAAGAAGTTAGACAAAATCAGTCATGCTTGATGAACGGCAATAATGATAGCGATGACTTACTTTTGAGAGATTAATTTCAAACTGAGAGATTAAAAAACTACAAATTTGAAAATGGCTGATTAAGAAGAAATAATTATACAGATACCTTGTTAAAGTGTATTTTCTCATCAAGATTTGAGTTGCTCGAATATTTGGATAATAAAGAATTTTAGTTATTTAAGAAGAAACAATCATCGAGAGTTGCTAAAAATTAATAATAAGAATGAAATAATTAAAGTTTGATTAATCACAAAGGTAAAATTCAGAGAAATAGTAACGTTGACAGATAATTTACATGGTGTTATTACAATTAGTGTTACTATATGTTTTCGCACACAACAAAGAGAAATAATAACATAAATTATAACATTTATGTAAATGTGAACTTCTTTGAATGATAATTATGAAGTACTTGCCTCATATCCGGCGCTGACGACTGCCACAACAGCAAACAAAACAATCTGTAACAATACAGCAATATAATGTTGCGCGATATAATGCACACGCACAATAGCAACATATAATAATATTAGATATATTCACAATGTATTCAAAATATGTTTATGTCATATATATAAAATGAAAAATATAAAAATCAACTAATCAATTTAATTCAATTATATATTTTAAATACTGTAAATGTGAAATATAACTGAAAAATTTTCTCTTTTCATATAATAATAGAAATATTTTCACACAATGATTTCATATTAAAATATTCAATGTGAATCATAATTATTAATAATTTAAATTTAATAT
>NW_012130069.1:5755094-5761545 GCF_000143395.1 Atta cephalotes | reverse complement strand
GTAATGTTAATCTATTAAAATATCTAAATCATAATTTTAAAACGTAAAATAAAGTAGTTGTGATCTACATCGTAATGCAAAACAAATATAGTAGAAATTCTAAGCAAATGCAGAACTTGTGCAACACTGCGTAACAGAATCCCCAATCGCAAAGGGAATCATTCTCGGGTCACAACGATTTAACTTTTACTTCCTCACGTTATTGCGAGGAGAAACTTACGAAGAACTTCATGGTGTGTGATTACAGTTTTTCTTGTGCGCTACGCGGGAAAACACTACGTGTCCGAGGGACAACGCAGTATGCTTTTATAGCTGAGTCCTGTCCAGTTCCAGGGGGACCCAGGGATGAGGCGGGGGTACCGACTGTTGCACTGCTTTGGATGCGGACCCCTTTCACCAATCGCGCGACCCTTTCGGATCCCTTATTGGGAGCTTGGTTCCAATCGATCACGATTTGTGTATAACTTCCGGTACCAAAAGGACGACGTCCTTAAAGATGCTCAAGGATTAGCTATGACTAAAGAGGACCAAAGAGGGGTACTTGAAATAAAATGCGCATATCGTCTGATTCATACGAAAAAGCAGGTCGTTCGAATAAAGAACGTAGATTACGACACAAGATAACGACTATCAAATCCATCGATAGTTTATAAATTTGAAAATAAATAACGAATTCTTTTATTTCGTAAGATTACGTGGGAAAGTAGATTTACATAAAACTAAATTATTACGTTTCGTAAGACATGAGCAAATAGATATATGCGTATAAAGGAAAGTAAAACTGGACTATATACTCACCTGGTGACTCCACTTTAACTTTTAAATGTTTCCAAAGTCAAAAAAAGATTTTTATTTACAATTAGAAAGTTGTATTTTCGTAAAAATCTATATATAAAACTGCATTTCTATTGCATTAGTTTATCACATATTATTAAATATTTTTAATAATCATACCATATTAAAAAATAAATTTGTTTTCTACTATATTTCTTTTGATATTAGACATTGTCTATTCCTAAATCAAAGACAGATCACCTTGTACGAACGAATTGCATAACTTTGACAAACGGCGCCACGACATATTCACAATTGTCTTAATAAGCACTGCTGATTTCTGATTCTCGTCTAAGATCGATCATTCCAGATCCAGAAATCACGATGTTAAATCACAGCGGTTACTAACCAACCCAGCATGTAACAAGTAACATTCGCAAGGAGTCCGTGTATTGCAGGTGCGCTGGGCGTAACGCGTGCTGATGGAGTCGACTGATTAGGATGTAACACTCTAAGAAAATGCAGAGGCAGGTTTATGAGAAAGAAAATATTCGGGCATTTTTTTTCTTTGCGACTTGCGTAAAAGACGTACTCTGTGTAATACTAAAACAATTAATCCTATCTTTTTGCGCGATACCTCGCTGTAATTATCTCAAATAAGACATACGGCTCGCGTAATAGCTTGCAATTACGTTATAATTCTCCTAAAACAGAAAATACGACGTCCGTGTGTCTTTTCTCAGATTTTTCACAACGGGAAATAGCGTTTAAGGAAAATTTACTTTAACAGAATCTCAATTAAGGCGAATTCGACAGGCAACTGAGGAACAATAAGTTTCCGCAACATCAAACATTCGCTCATACTCTATTATGATCAATTTCGCAATTACATCCAGTAAATAAAGCTCATACATTGTGGAAAAGACGCGTGAGAATGACAATAAAACATGCAAAAAATCGTAATGAGAATCGATTTTTCATTTCGATTGCAACGTATAAAGTTGTTACAAGTTGCTTCATGTTCCGCCGTTTTCTTCGTGAAATCGTAATTAAATCTTTTTTTCTTTTCTATAATATGAAATTCTCTCCATTTATGTTAAATTAATTTATACGGAATATAGTACTGTTCAACATGGCATATATTTATTTCACGACGACGAAATCCGTTCATTCTTCATTCGACTCGATTAATTTCATTCTATATGTATATATTAATTCCGTAATAGCGAAATCTACGTTTCTTTAATAATAGCGTTTAATAGCGCGCGAGGAAAACCGTGTGATCTTTTTCTTCTAGTCATTCGTTTCATGCCTCGGATCTCGGCCTCGTGTTGAAATCTCTCTGTTACGCTGAGAAATTGCACGTACGATTAACAATAAAACTTTTTAGAATTATTTTTGCTCGTTAAAAATTAATTAGGTAATATATATAATAATGTACAAATAAAGATCATTTTTTTACGGATGCAATAATCTTTTTTTATAATTTCTAATAGAATCTGAAAACAGAATTATATCATTTTGTTTATCCTCATATAGATTTAACAAAAATTATTTTTAAAATAATTTTGTGAACGTAGATATTTTTAGAAATATTATTATCAATATTATTAACATATTTAATACATAAAAACGATATTGAATTAATTAAATGCTCGATTGATATTTCATATTTTTCTAAAAAGAATCAAATTTTTAATTAAATTTTCTTTTAATTCATATTTTATATTTTAACGTGCAATGAATAACGTACAGTAATAATTATTTCCTTTTACTACAATTTTTCTGAAACAAAGACATTCTCTAATCATTGTGAAATTATAAACACATTTCATGTGCAGTAGCTTTGTCTCTTAATTTTTAATACACAGCAGTTCCAGCAATTTTCCCTCCGTGCGTCATTCACCCTCGGGTCTAATAGATGCGCGCTTTACGAGCAACGTTAATTTCGCAACAAGTGCTGACTACTAAAGGTGGTTATAGCCATGAACGCATTTAGTTCTGGGTCACATTTAAGTACATCTGACTCCCTCTCATTTCTTTTCTTTTTTCTTCTCTCTCATTCTTTTCGAAAGCACGAAATAGCATAGTGCGATTTTTGCGAGCGCGAAATCGTCGTTTCCGAGCAGTGGAAGTGAACGCCCCTACGTTTCTTCGTCGTCGACCGCGCTTTTTCAGACCGATTAACAATTACCTGCTAGGACTGTGGCCGACGGTCGCCTACTTAGGTCAGTATAAAAGCCGCGATAGCCGCTACGCGATTTACGCAACCCTGACCAAGCACGATTCGTTGCATTTATCACAAGTGTATATGCGCGGAACAACCCCACGTGGATGTAGATATGTCGTGCAGCGGAATCGTTGCAAAACTTGGAAAGTTTAACGATTCTCATTATTTTGTAATGTCTCACGCTCGCTCTGTTTGGATCAGATGAACAAGAGACGGAAAGAGAGAGGGAGACGGACGTGTATTTGTCGATGCAGCGGGAGTTACAAGAAATATTAATGCAACGCTCACGTTGCATCGCTCACGTAGCAGTGCCCGAGGGAATTTTCACGAACGAGAAAGCTTTAAACAAATCTTTTAATATTTCAGAAACACTGTAAGGATAAAAGAGAGCAATTCGTAATAATATTTTTGTAGCTTTGTGCTGTGGATAACATATTTTGTACGTAAAACATTAACAAAATTGATCTTGCTTATATTTTTTTTACACCTTTTTACACTTAGAATGAGGTAGATATATATTTGGCACTAAAAAGAGAGAAAATGAAGATGATGAGTGTAAGCAAGTCGAACAGATTTAATGATATGAATGGAAAAATGTGGAGTAAAAAAGCGAAATAATAAATACGTAAAAGTATATAAGAAATAACACGAAAATATGTCGCCGTGAGTTTTACTTTATCGTGTATAATTTTGTGCGATTACGTTATATCGCGTGGTTTCTTATTAGTTGCAGGTACAATCTATGCAGCTTGATTAGATAATTGACATATGTGGGTAAAATCTAAAAAAAAAAAATAAAAAATTCACGTTCCCCATTCGCTTATGCACCACTGCACCGTTCAAACGCGCTTTCCCCCGCGGAAAACGCATTTTGCTGCAATTCGTGCATCGCTGCACTCAATAAACCAATCTCCTGCACGTGAAACAATTTTCGCTTGTAATACATAATTCGCTTGTAATACGTTAATCGGATCATTATTTTCTATGTTAATATTTATTATTTATTTTTGTAATTAAAAAAAACATTTATTTAAAAAAATATATGTCAAAACGTGTAAGAAAATATTAGAAAATCTAGAATTTTTGGAAATTTATGCCATCTCCTAAAGTCTAAAGTTACTTCATGAACAATGTCATTTTCTCATGCTCTCTTTCTGGGGAATAATTACGCATGCATTTAGCAAAAAGACAAGTACAAAGTCTTTCCGGTCTCCGCAATAGAAGCGATTATATGCGGCAGCAACTAATTAGCTATTCTCATATATTATCTCTTCCTGTACGCCGAAAGTCAAACGCGAAAACGCAATCAACTAGCAAAACATAACTCTAAGTCCAGATAAAATGTCGCCATTTGTAATTAATAAACACGCGAATGAATCATTTATCAGCAAATCACAATTTACGCATCCGACCATGGAAATTGAGACTGAAACAAAATGAATAACGAGCAATGAACAAGTAAACGCGAATATGCGAAAATATCGCTTTATATCTTGTTCTTTATAGCTCGTTCTTCCAATTTCCATGGATGCAATCTCGATGCATGGCTATTCGAATTTCGCTCGTTATTAATCGCCACATTTACGACACTCTTATGTAATGTTACATTGTGTTCTCCTTGTAGTAACACCGCTGTTCTATTGCACAGAGAAGCGATTTCGCATGATAGCACGAATGCGATCACGTACCAAAACGAGAATACTCGCGAATAATTGCTGATGAGAAAAAATCGTTTAGACAGGTGAGATTCTTTACGTAAGATTAACTCGTATTACATAAGGAATTTTCATTGTAATAGATCACGATATAAGAAATGGAGATTCATCACTTTTAATTACAGTAAATTGTACATGATTTAGTTTCATAGCAGAAAATACAAAAAAAGTACTTATATATTTTTTCAGAATATGTTTTTTTTATTTCAAGTTTTGTTACGTTATATGTTACTACATTAACTTTTAAATTTAAAAGTCAATTGATACATATTTTATAATATATAAATTCTTATTTTTAAGAGAAACTAATGACGCTATTGATATAAAACTTATTTTATATTACAAAATCCTTGAACGAAGCAGATATAAGGGGATTATCTTTATACATACTTTATACTATATAATAAATGTACAGATAATAAATGTAAAAAATTATGTAGTACTTTAGTACTAAAAAGATATGTAATTATAAGCGCTGAAGTTAATAAAGCATAGTAATCAACCTCGAACACGATTTCATTATGCGATCAGTTGTTTAGAATAATGTTTAATGAGATGAAAACTCAACAGATTATTATAATAAGTCTTTAAGTTTTTAAAATCGAAAAAAAATAGATATTAAGCAATTGTCAATATTAATATAATCGCAAATATAATGTTTCAATTAATAATTAATACTAATAAATAAACAATAAATAAGTAGTAATACATAAAGTACATATAAATAATTAAAAATAATGATTGCATGAATTCAATGAAAACCTTTAAATTCCAACTGTATAATTGTATACAAGACGTCCCGTATTCTTAGGCGAAGGGAATAAAAAACAATTATAAAAAAATACTTCAGGTGCGTTTGCTAAATCGTGATCTTGAAGACTAGAATGTCAATTGACGCCTCGTTTTCATTAAATGCAACGAGCAATGTCGATTAGTTTTTATGTCTGCCAAGCCAAGACAACTGCTCTATATTCCCAACCAAGGATGACCATTAAATTTCATTCAAGAATCTCAAGAATCTCATAAACTTTTGCATTCAATTACTAATACAAAAAATTAAAATTTTAGAGATAGAAAGATAAAATATTATTCTGTAAAACTTATAACATACAAACTTATTACATACAAACATTTAAAAAAATCAAATATATGTATAAGGCAGAAAGTAGATTTCGAAATATATAAAAGAATTTATATGTTCCTAAGAAACACAAATTAATATTAATTAATATTGAAGTTAATAAAATGTTCTTAAATTTTTTTCTGTTCAATTCTCACAATCGTATAACTGAATCTCATCAGCTCGATTTCTCGCATCCATCTTCTTATTTCGAATCAGGAATAATTACTTTGATTCCTCTTCCTCTATTCCGCGATTACCAACGTCCACTTTGCTTTTGCTAACATAATTAAATGATTAAAGCTTGACCAGACTCGAGGGCGTAGCCGCCCCCAGGCAACGTGAAGTTTACTTTCTAGACGAGAGTGACTTTGTCGTTCACTCGCGTTCCTCGCAAATATGGGAATCCGCATTAGCCGTTAGGAATCGTGGCGCAATTGCCATCCTTGGACGCGAATCTAGATCAACGCGTTCGACGTGTTCGACGTGCTGGAAATTGACCTGACCTATCGGGAGACCATAAAATCCCAATCAATCGCAATGGATTGCATTACATTTATTAGAAATTAATNTAAATTNTAACATTTTTTANATTTTTTATATAAAAGACAG
>NW_012130069.1:5740492-5755074 GCF_000143395.1 Atta cephalotes | reverse complement strand
GATATTAAGCAAAACAAGAAAATTTTCAGTTCAAATGTTTCTATTATGATTATCATGATGGCCACAAATATGACATAGAAGCGTGTAAGACTACGAAAGACATTTGTCGGTCCAATTCTCAAACAACAGAAGCCATAAATCTTCGTCTTCAGGACACAAGGTATGTCTGATGAATGTCCGCGGAATAGCAACGCTATTTGTACGCAAACCGGGGTCAATTCAATAAATTATTAATGAGTGTCCTCGTTTCACTCTTTATTAATTAAAGAAAGGCAAAAGAATCTAAAAATTGAAGGACAAACAAGCATGACCAAATTAAGACTGCTTCAAACAATCTATAATGTCGAACTTCTTGTGTTATTTACACAATTAATTACAATCAGAATTTTATTAAGTTTAATAATTATACTATCGGAAATGTAAACTTAATTATTCCGTCGCAAATTGTAAGAGATCTAGAATAGAATTTAGGACGAGTCCATCTTAAATGACACCAGAATATTCAGCAATGACTTTGAGAGCAACAAACATGGAAAATGATGCTTCTTATTCACACGAAATAACATGGTTCTCCATGTGACGAAATGGGTGGTGCTATCTAATACCCTTCACTCGCGAGTACTTCGAATCGCGCTGTGCAAATGACAGCGATTTATTGCGAGTGCTATTCACTCGCGTGGAAAAATATTACCGTACCGTGCAATCTATCCGCACTTCGTAAAAATAAAATACGACAGCTAGGAAAAAGCAAATCTGACCTATTTTAATCAATCAAAATTGGATGTAAGTTACATGGATATAAAAATTTTATGATTTTCGATACATTTTAAAATTCATTTGAATTATGTGATTAATTAATAACAAATGTATAAAAAATTGCATGTTGATAATTTTCTCCTACTTTTAATAATTATTTATACAATTAAATTTTATTTTTAATAACATATTTTCACATTTTTAATAACAAATATATTTGTTGGTAATATATTTGTTTTGTTTAATATAATTTCAATATATAACAAGTTAGAAATCGTTGCATAAAATCAACCAAGTAAGAGAACCGCCACGTAATTTGAGGGAGATTATTTAATTATATATTAAATAATATTATTATTTCGGTTTAATTGCGTTGCTAGTCTGAAAAGTAATCGGCGCATATTTAAGAGAAATTTATTTAAATATCTACATATAATGTAAATGTAATATTATTCCAACATCTGATTTTTACCATAAATGACGCTAATTCTCTTACAGTTGATTAAATATTTTCACATATACATTTCATATTTATATAAAAAGACCGTACACTAATGACACGGAAATATTAACAAAAATATGGAAAGTACAATCCCGAAAATGCATAGTCGAGCGCAACAGAACATCGTAATTTCCACGGAAGTGATTCGTTTCGCATTTTCTACGAGCTCCATCGAAACATATTCGCAAGCGATATATAAGCTGTACAAACTGGGCGCGTGCACGCACATACACATACGCGAACTTTCATCGCGAAAGCGTGGCGTTGGCGATCGAAAGAGAACCGTATTACCCATATCCCGGAAGAAAACATGCCACCGATTACTGCAACCAGAAGCGCGTCGTAAAAGTCATTAAACAGTTCGTAACCAAATTGCGTCGTTCTCCTC
The DNA here is from genome assembly GCF_000143395.1 of Atta cephalotes. NCBI lineage: Eukaryota > Metazoa > Arthropoda > Insecta > Hymenoptera > Formicidae > Atta > Atta cephalotes. Next base: position 5,753,428 of record NW_012130069.1, on the reverse strand, counting down.
CACTTCGTCCCTCCCAACCCCCGATATCCACGAGCGCTCCGCGTTTCCTGCTGCCTGCAATTCAAAAATCACACCACGAAAGGATAAGAACCGACATGTTATTATGCGTCGCTAATCTTCCTGCCGGGCGCTTTGCAGATTGATAATTATTATAGTTTTGCCGTAATAGTTTTAGCGCAATATGATACAGACATAGGAAATATGTAACGGGCTGTTTGTCCGTTTATATTACATTCTATGACTCTATATGTTTCCATTTCTAAGATATATTTAACATATTAATAAATTCTAAGGCTAAGAAATGTCATTTACACATTCCTTATTTCTATAAAATACTTTGTAAGAGGAGAGTGTATAATACATGCATTTTATAACTATAATCCTATTAATAAATAATTCGAACGATGAAAGATCTCTCTCCTTTGTATGGTTATACAATTATGGATTATTAAATTTAACCCTCCATATGAAATTTTGCACTTTCTATTAGTGACTTGAGTGTTTGAGCTTCAGTGCAGATTTTTATATTTTTTTTTTCCTAATTATATAGAAATGAAAAAAATCTGAATAAAATTCTTTGTGAAAGATTTAAGAACATATTTTTACTTTCATAGAAGTTAGATTGTATCTTACTTACATTTTTACAGATTTCAATTTATTTACCGGAATTCATAATTAAAATAATATCGACTGCGTCTTCGAAGTTGACTTGAAGAGTTAATTATTAAAAGTTATAATCTAAAAGGAAAAACTTCTTGCGTATTTTAGTTAGAATTTTAGAAACTTGGAAAGATATGTTAGAGATAAATCAGAAATAAAATAGAGATAAAATAGAGAAATTCCTTTCTATTGGCACAAAGCCCAAAACAATCGTGTCGCCATGGCGCTAAATAATGATCCGTATAGCAACATGTTTTTCAGAACATCTATTATATAATGAAAAGTTCTGCGTCACGAAAACCAGTGACATACAAAAAGACTCGAAAGGGAATAATGTTTATCCACGTTATCGATCTCTCGCTTTAATGCCGAACGTACGCATGATTTATTCCCGACAAACCGCGAGATCGACATGCACTTTGAAATATCGCGCATTATACAATATGAATGAAAAAAATGATCGATAACTAATTTCGTCTTAAAATTCTCCTTGGTATTTGATTTTCAAAAGCTTCAAATTATATTATATGTTTATTAATGCTGATAATTTCGATATTAAACCCATTCTAGACAATTTTTATAATTTAATGTTTCTATTTATAATTTCATATATGTCAATAATACGACAAGAGAAGAAAAAAAATGGAAGATTAAACTGCATATACTTATAAAAAATATGTAATAAAATGCATGAAAATACACGATATATAAAATTATAAATAGAATTCTGTAATAATATACAATTTTGAAATTTGACGCGAATTGTAAATTATCTAATTTAATTGTCTATTTTAATAAATTCTTTATTTTAATAAAGACATCTTTTTTATAAAACAAAATCATAAAATTCTTTACATATATTATAGACATTATAATTAATATATAGACATTATAATTATTGTCTTTGGTTTTACTTTTCAATACAATACAAGAAACACTTGAAGAATCAAAATTATATATAATAAAGTACTCATGCATCAGAATTTATACATGGCGTATAAAATTATAAATAGAATTGAGTAATAGAATATTGAAATCTAACATCAATCATAGATTACCTAAAACTATGCTAATAAAGATATTTTCTTCTTACAAAACAAAAGTAACCATGATCGAATCATAAAATACTTTATTTTATAATTAGCTTTATTTTGTAATATATTTTAATAAATAAACAGCACTCATAATCCTGAATAAGAAGTAATAGATTAATAAGTCTGTAGTAAGTAGTTTATTCATTATTTTTATGATCGCCATACTAAGAGAAAAAAAAGAGAGAGAGAAATAGACGATTAATTAAGAGAATGCATAACCACCAATCAATCTGAAGTAATTAGAAGAAAAAATGGTGTCAAAAATGGTGGGTTTTGGTTACATAAACATATTTGTCATTAGCATCATGTAACATTCCATACATTTAAACGTACTTACGTTTGAAATAACTTAAAAATTTGTTAGTACTCCTCATGCAAATAGCATAAAAAACTTATTATCATATTATCTTTTTAATTATCTCTTTTTGCCATCGTCATACTGACATTTTTGCTGTCATTTTACATGTCCTTTCTCTTATTATTTACTATTTGATTTTACATTTTAAAATATTAAACTATTTCTGCTAAGAAAGCAATCTCTCGATCTCGATAAATGGATGATTATATAATTAATGTGAATGAATAAAATATAAATACGCGCATAATACAAATTAGCCACATAATAACACAATTTTTTTAGCAACATCCAATAAGTTTTTAGGATGTTCCTTAAGGATGTATTAGACGTACAATCCCTGCAAAGAAAATTAAATTTGGATTTTTAATATTTACACTTCAAATAAACTAAACAAAATAAACTAAACTAAATAAAATAAATTATATACACATGAAAGTTGTGTGAATAAGATTATATTTTTATTTAATAACACATTTTTGTAGTTTATTTATTTTATTTATTATTATTTTTATTGTTAAAAATGAAAATTTTTTTAAATAATTAGAAAATTTACATTTTTCTTTTATAAGTACTTCAAACATTCAAAATAATCTATGCAAAGTTTCATTGCGATTTATTGAATAGTTACAAAGATATAGAACAAATAAATATTTTGTTTATTTACTGAAAAATTAGTTCATGTATCGCAATGTAATTCTACGTAAATAATCTCATATAATATACTAAAAAATTGAGATTTTTATCATTAATTTTATAATACATTTCCATATATTTTTATTAGAGCACAGATTTAAAAAATACTATTATTTATTAGAATAACTTATGGTTCAGATAGTAAACCGCCATCAAATTTGTCGTATTTTTAAACATGATTTAGAATAATCTGTAATTTTTTCATAATTTTATTATCGTTTTGAAAATATGTATAAAACATCCATAAAGAACTGTGCGATAAAAAAAATTAAGTTATGTTACTAATTAATTGATTTTATGAATTTATAATATCTCTTGAAATAGATTTGAAAACATTTTTACATTCTGATCTCTATCGCAGTATTGCTTCATTTTTATTTCTATTGAGACTAAATTTGAACTGTGTTTTTATCGTTTGATTCACATTGATCAAGAATATATTTTATACAATATAATTTATACAAAATATAATTTATATAATATAATTTATACAAAAAAAAAATCTACCCATCAGAACACCGAATAATTATTATTGTCAATGTGACTATTAATTCGGTTGTACAATGCTGAATCACATTTGTCCGTCTGAATCATCGAGCACATAAATTTGTTGGATAGGAGAGAGTAATTTGTCATATTTTTTTTATATTTTTATGTTTTACCTAACTATAAAATTTGTACATATAACTACTATTTTTATATTATAATTTAAATTCGCTTAACATTAATTAATAATGACTTGATCGTTATCAAAACATCTGTTTATTATTTTTATATTTTGAATATTATATTATTTGGCTTGTAGCCTTTCTAATCTATTATTGTTAATTTTATTCTTTTCGAGTTTTATATTATTATTATTTTTACGTTTTTAATTTTATTCAATAATATAACTATTAATACAACATGTATTATTTCACATTTACATTAAGTAAAAAATTATAATATCAATATAATGTGTTATAACAATATTACAATTTGTAATCTGATGATTATATATCTCTTTCTCTATTACAAGCCTTCTACAGTTATTATAAATAAATAATAAAACAAACAAGATAAATATTTAAAATGTTTCTAATAAAAACAAACAAATAATTATAGTTTTCTGAATAATAGAGAGGTTTATAACTTCCCTTTCTTTACCATATCAAACTGATTTTTTCTCCGTGATATGATTATATAGCGACGGGACTGTTTGCGCTCTCTGGTATCAATCAGTATTAATTAATCGACAGATTAGAGTAGTATCACAGTTAGTATCAACCGCTAATATAAGTAATGGTAGGTAACAAAGAGAACTTTCCAACAGATACATACATCAACTCAAGAGTTATTTTATCTTTATTTTTTTCTGATATCAAAGGCCAGGATGACTCTTTTGTATTTCTTGCTGGAAGCTCTCAAAGATAAAAAATGAATATGTTACCCGCCGGATGTATCCATGGCTACATAGTTCTACGCTTTATGCATACAGAGGCGCCAGTAGACGAGTTTCATTTAAAACACTGCCCATCAGATCTCAGGCTATCTCTGGCTATTTTAGATCTCTGGCTTCTTTGTTTTCTCTCTCTCTCTCTCTCTCTTTTCTCTGTAATATACAACATTTGCACATACGTACACATATACATAATATGATGTATACATAATATGATGATAGGTTATGAAGTCATGTATTCCTGCATCATTGCGTAGCTCTTAATAGATAATGATTAAAAACTCGAGCGTTCGTTTAACAACAAGTATATCTGCGAGAAGAGATAAATAAATCAATAAAGGGCAACATCCGTCGTTGGATTACGAGAATCAGTGGGGCAAAATTATACGCTCACCGTATAGACTATGCAACAATTGAAACAGCGATAATCAAGCGGGGACGTGCAAAATACTAGGATTTAGCAATGACACCAGATTTGTCCTATTTTGAATGGACATATCTTTGATTCTGATTTTCTCCCGAGAATGGACGGATTTGTATGTTCAACTTATATACACAATAACAAAAATACTGCGACTTAGAAGATAGACCTATTGCTCTTGCATGTTTTCTTATATCTTATAATACTTCTGATAGTCTATAATTTATAATATTACTTATTATTTTTTTATTATTTTTACAAAAAATTGTGTATCATTAATATTAAAAGTTCAAATAAATTTAATTCTTTCTCTTAAAATTTTTGCTAATACAAACCTTTAGAAGGTCGCAAAATTTTTAGCTTAAATTTTCCTGAAAATTTTCTAAGAAAAAATATATTTTTAATATATAAAAAAATACAAAATATATGAATGATTTTCATAGCCTTTTAAAAGAATGAATATATTAATTGCTTCTAGAAAGACAATGGAGGAGGCAATGAATCAGAATCTGACCATGACTGCCCAGAAATTCCTAATATCCCCTGGATAGAGAGACCTAAAGAATGGACTTATACAATGAGAAGAAACATGCAGGTGATTATATCAAATTAATAAGATTGTATACAAAATGTTTGACCAAACTTTATCAGCAATAATCTGTTAATTCTAATCTGTTAATTGATAAACAAATATCGTGTGTATGAATATCGATCTAAAAAATTTTTTTGACTTATAATTTTATATAGTTTGTATATTAGTAAGAAATTAGTATATTTAATTTTCTTGCTTATTATTTTTAAAAAATTATATATCATTTATTTAATATACACTGTCTGTACTTTGTATTATAGGAAGTGGTACCTGGTGTGTTTCTTGGTCCATATAGTGCTGCCAGTCGCTCTAAATTGCAATCTTTGCTTGATCATGGAATAACACATATAGTTTGTGTCAGGCACGCTATTGAAGCAAATCTTATAAAGCCAAATTTTCCCAACAGCTTCAAGTATGTGATTTTAATTACAACAGCTTATATATAGTGGCTTAACAAAAAAGAGAATGAGAACGAGTTTAAGAACTTGAAAAAGTTCTTATTTCTGATTTTCTTAATATTTTTAATTATTAATTTTATTTTGTTTCAATTTTACAATTAGATTCATAATGATTTTAGTAATATACCAATTTAAAATTTAATTAATCTTGAATCAATGTGTCTTTAATTTCTCTCTTTATGGATTTATATTTATTAATTATAATTTATATACTTACATTTTCTATAGATACTTAGTCTTGGAGATCGCTGACACAATAACGGAAAATATCATTCAACATTTCAAAAAGGTAAAAGCATTCATTGATGAAGCCTTAAATTTAGGTGGTCGAGTTCTGATTCATGGAAATGCTGGTATTTCGAGATCTGCCGCGTTGGTCTTGGCATATGTTATGGAAACATACGAACTTTCACAAATGTAAGTTTTTTTCTATAAATAACAATGTTTTTATCTGAATTACAGAATTATACATTTATTTTACATATTCGATAATTCTCACACTTCTGTTTACTGAAATTATAATATCGAAAAATATTTGTTTTAGGCATGCATATTCGATGGTACAACAAAGAAGATTTTGCATAAATCCGAACGAAGGTTTTATGATTCAACTAAGAGAATATGAACCTATCTATCAGGCAGAGAAGATACTGAGAAATGAACAACAAAGTTCGGAAATTCAACGTAGTAAGCGAACAATTCATCAGATTGAAATGGACAATCGATCGCAAGACAAGGTTGAGAACACAATAAATAGTTGATGATAATTTATAGAAAGTAGAGAGAAAACTGAAGTTACCAAGGTTCCATTTTAGATCCAACGAACGAAAATATTTTTCTTTTTTATCTCCCTGCATTTTCTGCTAATTTTTATTTTATTTTATTTTTCTTATTCTTTACTCATTTTGACTGCAGAAGATATACATATAGTGCAGCGAAAAAAACAACTGTGTTAAATTTGAATTACTAATATTTCAATAGAATGATAACATTTAATTTGATTAAATGAATTAATTATTCATTAACTGAAAATTTTACCTTATTGTTTATAACTGTTTTAAAGCAAGTTTTGTAAACTGAATTGAAATGAAAGAAAGTTTACAAAAGAAAATTATCAAATTAGTATATTTTACAAGGAAAAATATCTAATAAAGTGCTAAATAAAACACGAAATAATGTATTACTTATTTATTGAGATTCTAAATCGTTTATAAATATTTTAAAAAATTAAAGTAAGATATTTAAAATATATACAAGCATATATATCAAAATGTTCTTTTTAAATTTATTTATATTTTTATATTTATTTCTCTCATCATTTTTTCATATTAATATGCTTTGATATGGCAATATTTGAAGTTAAATATTACATATTAAATTTATGTCAAAATATTTAATTAAAAATTGGCACTTTCATATCTCTATCAAGATAAAATCTTCAATATTTTTTTATATTTTCCATTCGTTGAGATATCCTTTGAATCACTTAATTTTGGCTGGAAATTCTATGCACACTATTTTTTCATTGTTCTCATTCACAAACTCCCACTTAATCTTGACATTTACCTACAACATAATAAAAATTAAAAATTATTAATCAAACACATAAATCTAAAGACTTTATTACATATAAAAGATATTCTTAACGGCTTAATTAGAATTTTTAATAAATTGAAGATAAAGAAAATAAATTTTTAATTAATAAAATAGAACTTAATTAGTCGTTCAAAAGATATCAATTAAATTAAAAAATTCCTCTCTCTCTCTATATATATATATGTTTTGTGTGCGTGCGCGCGCGCGCGTGCATGTGCGACATGTGCGTGCGTATAAATTATATTCCAATATCAATAAAATCTAAACTAAATCTCTTAGAGAAATTGAAATATATATAGCATATAAAATTTAAATTTTATCGAAGGTAAATTTGAAGTTTATATGTAAGGTTATTTACCGAAGGGAAACTCTTCTGCAGGAACATCGTGGTCGTATAATGATATTCTTGATCCTTATGTAAAGGACATTTGATCCCAGCATTAGGATCCTTGCATACATCAGGTTGACTTAATGGAAAAGGTATCGGAAGGAAACTTATTTCACCGTAAACTCGTGCGTTGATTATCGAGATATCTTTGTCTGTAAAAGGAATGCACAAAATAATATATTATAATTATAAAACGATCATTACTTAATAAATTTATAGATCTATAATTAATTAATTTAATTTAATTTACTATGTATCAAATATTATATAATTATATATAATAATTATATATTATAAATTATAGAAAGATATATGTCTTAAATATGTATTTTTAACTAATAATTTAAATATATTTAATATCATTAAATTAAAATTGAATCCTCACAGATAAATTGGACGTATGATTTTGAATATAATTCTCATACTTACTAGGTGTAAAGTTGATAGACATAGATGCATTAGTACCGCGCACAAAAATACATGTTTCATCGGACGTACTACATTCGGAGATTACCACTTTTGTGAATGTACCTAATGTTGAACCTAAGATAGAAATATGAAAACTATATTAAATGAATATAAATATGAAAACTATATTAAAGCATAAATGTATTAAATACAAATTAGATAACAAATAATAATATATTAAATATACTGGAAATATACGTACATATTAAATAAATTTAAAAAGTAGACTGCTCTTTAATTTTATAATGATTGGGTTATATTCACAATTTTATTTATATAAATTAATAAATTAAAAATTTTCAAGAAAAATCATTAAAATAATAAAACTGATTAAATTTTGTAATTATAAAATAGGTCAAATTTTGTTATATTTTAATTATAAAACAATTTAGTAATAAAATATTAGATAATAAAATTTCAAAAATTTTAATTACTTAATATTCACTAATTTTCACTAAAATTTCATTAAATTTTATTACAATTTCTAGTAGATGAATTCTTCTTATATAAAATATTTTTTATCATTAGATAATAATATTATACTTGTGTAGATAGCACCAACAATACATTCCATACTTTGTCCTGCATGCTTTGTTACTATCTCTGACGATAACTCAATTCTCGTATAAAATAAGCTTAAAAGGTGCGAGTCACCATTTATTTCTCAAGTAAACGATATGCGTCACACACATCATTAAATTCATTCTTTGATGAAATGATAACTACATTATAAACTGATAACATAATCAGACTTTCACAATAACAAACAAAACGCGGCACGCCACTTAGTCATGAAAAATGATATATTTAATAAAAACTTTGTTGCATATTAATAGTAAGAGATTTTCTTGCTATTAATATGCAATAAATTTTTCTTTCAAAATAAATTAGCTACCCACTAAAAAATACACACTAACAATATTACATTAATATAATAATTTTCTATTCAATATAAATGTAATATTGTACACAACAATTACATTAATGAATTATAACATTCGTATAATGTTACTATATACTTTCAGCTATTCATATTTCCTTTCAAAATAAAAAATAAAATATAAAGAATATAAAATAGAAATACAAAGTAAATTATTTTTAATGTGAAATAGGAATAATAATGAATAGCGCGCAAGAATGTGTATCGTTATTATGAATGCATCGTTATTATTATTTCGCTGTAAAATCATCAAGTTTATTTAAATGAAGTTTATTCAAACAACATGGATATAAAAAGCGTTTATAATAAAAACGATAATAAATGCGATAATAAATGTGTTTACCACAACAAACATCTTTTAACATCAACGAAAAACATATAAAAAAATTTCAAATATCAACACGTAAATCTATTATACTGTCGAAACCTGAACTGATTGAAATTGGATCTACTTGGCTTTCTTAAACACACATATACACCTTCCTGCGCACTATCTATGATGGATGCTTCTAGGTTTTGAAGGCAAACAAAGAAAAAATAAATTTTAGAAAGCATCACTAATGTCCATCTTTATCAATGTAGATAAACTTTAATCTGGTTTAATTTACTTTTTATCTTTTTCTAGTTTTAAGAATGAGATAAAGAATAAGTTAAACCGATTAAAATTAATCTAGTATAAATGGACATAAAAATAATATTTTCTTCCCTTCTTACAACAGATTCTTTTCTGGTATTTCTTAAAACAAACAGAGCATTCCTTTTAAAACATGCCTTCCTTTCAACATCTTTTGGATCGAACTTTTATAATTTTTAATACTTCATATACCATTTTTAATATGTATTTATATAACATAATAAATCTTTAAAGATTCAGCTTTTTTGGCAATATCTATTATCATCATTACAATTAATAATATTTATGTATTAATTTAACTTTGCATGTTATACTTGTTATAATTATAATTTCAACTTTCTATCTAAAGAAGGAAGTTATTAAAAAGTGATCGAATTTGGCCTCACAAGTGTAAATAAAACAAATATTTAATGGTTTTTTAATGATTCTTTAATCTCTGCATATAATAATAAAGTTATTAAAAAGTGGCATTTCATGGAATTTAAGACAACATCTCGAAAATTGAGCCAAATTTTAAAATTGTATATCATATTCGTGTTCAATTTTCGAGATATTTTCCAAACGCCACGAAGTTTTTAATAACTTTATTATCATATGCAGGAGATCAAAAAAATAAACACTAAAAAATCATTAGGTATTCCTTTAAATAAATAATGTTTTCGAGTCAAAATCTACAAAAAATACTGTTCTTTTCAAAGTTAGCAACGTTATCTTATAAAAATAACTCTTTACCATTCTTTTTCCAAAAAGGAATTCGTTATCATTACTCATTAATGATTTGTAAAAATAACTTATTTATACCGTTTCCGTAACTCAACATACAATGAGTCATTACTTTTTCATTACTTTTTTTTACACTTATAGATTATAATGTTTTTCATTGACACCTCAGTGCACATTAAAATCGTTATACACTTCTCTAATCTGAATGTAAAAAGATATTTCAATTGATAAAATGCCAAAGTATATTTTAAAAGGCAAATTCAAATAGCATAATATTGGGTTGCTGGAAAGTTTGTGCCGATTTTGAAGGAAAATTGAAACTCAGAAGATTTAAATTTTAGTATACATTTATTAAATTTAAATCTTTTGCAGCACGAACTTTGCGGACAACCCTATAAAATGTATTAAGAATTTCGCGATTTTTTTTAACTGGTTCCTATATGTTTATTAAACACATCTTTACGTTGATTTGTGTACAACGCTTAAAAGTGTATTAAGTTCTGCCAATGAAAAACATTACTATATGCAGATTTTTGCAGTAAACATTCTGATGAAAAGTTAGAATTTTATCTTTTAGTAGAGGAATAAAACTCAAAAGCTGATAAATATATTACATATATATATACATATCTTGTGTGATATATATATATATATATATATCACACAAGATTTAGTAATTACAACTAAAACTTTTACGTGGCTAGAAATAAAGTAACGAAAAAAATAATTAATGAAATCATCATTACCTCAAGCATTATTGTGCAAGTATTATTGTAAATTCATTATCATAAACATATTACTCAGAAGAAAATGTAACATTGTTAACGAAACAATATATAACGGTAACAATATTACAAGTAACGCGTTATATACTTTTCAACCTTGATTCTTTTTATTTATACCTTAGTCTTATAAGATCTATAATGTGTTCTTTGTTTCCTGTTTCTTTCTTTTTACTTATTTTTTCCCCTTTTTGCGACCGTTTTATTGACGATTGTATTATTTCTTGTTTGATGTGTTTCTTGTTTCTTCTAAAGTTCATTAACTTTTATCTCAGGCGACGGAAAACGAGATATAAGAGGCAAAAGAATAAGATGTAAAAAAAAATAACAAAAAGCAACCCGTATCCGAAAAAATCGGAATTTTAGATTCGGCAATGACTACACGAATCCATTTCCATTTATTTTCCTTGAGAATTGAAATAGATAGAAATAGATTCGTGTAGTCGAACCGAATCCAAAATTCTAATTTTTCGAATAGTGAGAAGAAAGGATATAAAAAATACATTATAGAACAGACTTTGTGAGTAAAATCAATTACTTTTTTAACATTTGGCCTCAAATTTTTAAACTCATGATGGATAAATCCCGAAAACGCAACATCCCTTCAATAAATTATTACTGTTAACATTTTCATTCAAGGTAGATTTATTGCAAATGATTTTCTGTCAATCCCTGATTAATAACGATAATAAATAATAAAACACTTACCGCAATTATCAAATTTGAAGGCAAGACAGGGCGTGAAACAACATAACGCATAGAAAAGCGTGAATACGACAATCGTCACTCGAATCATATTGCTGTTGCTCGTACGGATTCCGCGCAGCTAATGGCGGGTGCTGCAATACTGCAATTGTTTTAACATGTGTATTCCCCTCTAATACTTAATGAAAGAGCGCCTCCAATCGGTTCTCGTTGTCGAAATACCGATCGAGCTGAGACTGGAAGTTTACCATATATGGCTGTGGTCAAAGTTTCGTTACAAACGCTTTGAAGCATTTGATGGACCAATTAAAAGAAAGAATTTTATAAACTATATAATATATATAAATAATTTTATAAACTGATTAATTAAATCATTAAACTGATTAATTAAAAAATGCTTCAAAGTGTTTGCAGCATCACGTTGACCATATCTTATATCAGAAAGATTTTTCTCTGCCTATATCTTTTAATGATATTTCTTTCTTTTTTTTTCTTTGGGTTTTACATGAAATAATCTCGAATTGAACAGTAGCTCAATCTGATGACTCTAAATGTCCCTAGATCCAGGGACATTTACAATCCTTGTTGTCTATGAAACTCGGATTTCGAATTATTATCGTCATACGTGTTTCTCTTTTGAAAGATTTTTATTTCAGAAATTTCAAAATATTTTTGTGACATTTGTTGCAATTCTTTTTTTACCTATTGCGGTTGATTTGATAATTATTATACCCAGAGAAGATCAATTGTATTTCATTCTGCGTTTTTAATAATAATTTTTTTAACAAATCTCAATTTGAATTGAAACTTTTCAAACCTATAGTGAAGATGACCCAATAATAAGGGTTGAAACGTCTGTTTTTTATTTCATTTCTGAATATATGATATTCTTACATCAACAATCTGCTGGCTTACATTGGCTTTTTATCTCCCTATTTTTAAAAATAATTTTTATAATAATTTTAAAATGATATTTATAAACATAT
>NW_012130069.1:5733355-5740472 GCF_000143395.1 Atta cephalotes | reverse complement strand
ACACACACACACACACACACACACACACACACACACACACACACACACAGAGTGTCGCATTTTAATTTCCCCAAGAAAAATATAAAAGATATAGAAAAATATTTGAGATAAAAATTATATGGTTTAGAGGGGGCACATTTTGCCCGCTGATTTTGGTCGTATCATTTTTTTTTCTAAGTGGAGATGCTAAAAAGATATGAAGGTTACTTCAATTTTTTTTATGGAATTGTATAAATCTTTTATACAATGTGATTCCTTTAATTATTCTGTATATGTATAAAAGTATTAAGGTAGGTAAAGTATTAAGGTAAAAAAACCAATAGTTTACGAGATATTTTATATTTTATTCCGGCAATATTGACATAAAATATTAAATAACTCGTAAACTATTAATTTTTTGATAATTGTACTTTAATACTTTTATGAACAGAATAATAAAATGAATGAATTGGTATAAAAAAAACATAATTGCTTTAAAAAATATGTGAGCAAATTGAATAATTTTTTAAGTAAACAACTATATGTTTTCCTTATATCAATTGATTCATATTATTATTCTGTTCTACATTGAATTTTTTTACATCGATAGTTTTCCAAAATATTACACTCGCGAAATATTACGCTCGCGCGATCGAATCGCAAGCCCATGCGTACGCGTAGTCGCGAATTGCGGAAATGAAGAAACACACGTTTATTAAAAAAGAAACAAGATTATGCATTATTTAGAATACACATAAAGAAACAGAACGATCGTGTACAGCGGAGAAACACACGTGCTCAGAGCACGTCCGAATGTAGTGACGTGTGACGTCCCAACCACAAAATCTGTCAATCTGTCAAATCTATTAAACAACTAAGTTGTTGCTCGTCCCGATAACATAACGTGCCCCTTATGTGTTTCACTCAATTCGACTTTGTGGTTTGAAGACTACACGGCACGAGTGTGTTTCGAGCTTGCTTATTTAGGTATTTTAAAATCAAAAGACAAAGAGTATTTTAAAAACATATCATAGAATATTAACAAAAATACAAATATCATCGAGACTTTATTTATTATTATTTATTATTCCTACAATTTTAATCGGTGAAATTTGCGACATGTATGGAAAATGCAGCGAGGTTCATTGTTTAAAAATAACTAGCGTAGGTAACGTGTATACTTGAATACTGGGGCGCAATAAACTGTCATGGTCACTACAAAAATTCCAGTTGCATTCTTATATAACCTTCACCGGGAATTTTATACATATAATCTTCTCGTTTTTCTCGTTTCTAAATTCCCACATAACATCGACGCTTACCTAAAAAAAAAAAAAACAAGAACTTAACTAATTTAAGAACAAAATAATTAAAATTTAAAAAGTAATATACAATACATATACATTATTATTTATATATAAATAATATATATATTTATAATAAAAATATATATATATATAATAAAAAGTTTGCAAAATGTAGAGTAAATATAGATCAAAATTAAAGGACAGAAAAGAAAAACGTAGTTATGTTCTAAAAATATAACATATAATTAAGAAAACTTTATGAAATATCAATTTTTTTTGTATAACTTTAAGTATTTAAGATGATTTATATTTAAAATCATAGATTAACACTTTGCGGGCCATCAAATGCTGTTATGTAAGAATATCAGTCTTATCAACATCTATATATGTTATATTGTCTATAATATACAGAGTAAACTTGGTGTAAGAAGTAAGAGAAATTAACTTAACACAATTGAGCGAGCAGAATAATAATTGTGATTGATCAATTTCTTATTTTTACTTTTTGAACTAGTTCTATTATTAGTCGCATCGCAGCATTGCCAAGCGATTCAATCAACATCAAACTAGCTCGACTCTGATTGAATCGCAATACGCTTGCAACAAGCTTGTGATACACTTGCAACGCTCCGATTAATATAGAATCAGCATTACACCAAGTTTAGCATTACTCTTCATATTATAGACAACATTATTCAATAAACACAAAGTTACATGTAACGTATCTGTTATAATTTCCTATTTAATATAATTATAATATAACATATATAATTATAATATAATTATAATATAACACGTTACATATAACCTTGTGTTTGCTAAGAATACATAATATGGCTAATATTACATCTATTAGTATTGTATATTATTGGCGTTATTGTATTTAATTATTATAGATATGAATATAACCGAAATGTGTTGCTTCGCAATGTAGAAACAATTATATAAGTAATTAAATACAAGACTCATTTTATGTATCACAACAGTTTGTTACAATCAGTTGGTGTAATAATATATACGCGGATTGCAAAAATGTTAATGTTATGATTTAAAGCAAAATTACTGCAGGAGTTTTCTTGTCCACATTGAATGTATTTTTGAACTCAGTTTCTTGATCCTTTTTTAAAGGACATTTGACTCCGGAATCTGAATCTTTGCAAATGTCAGGATTTTTCAGAGGAAAAGGTATAGGCACATCGAGCAACACACCAAATGCATGTGCTGTGATGTCCGAAATATCTTTGTCTGCAAAAAAAATGTATTAATATAATACTTATTTTTTAATATTTTATACATAATTATATTATATTGTTGTAAAATTATAATTGGAAATTCTAAATAAAATTTTGACCATCTATATATGTCATGTACTTCTTCAAGAAATATTTAATTTTTTTATAATATTGAAAAAATTATATGACTAAAATATAATTATTTCACTAACTTGGCGTAAATTTAATGAATACTTTTATGTCTGTGCCACGGGGTAATGTGCATTTCTCATCGGACACATCACAGCTTGAAACTGAGATCTCATCGAATTTACCTGCCTCCGAACCTGAAATAAATTTAAAAATCATAAATCAAATATAATTTATAATAAATATATAATTAATTTATAATAAAATATAATTAACAAATATAATTTGCATTATACACAAACTTAATATTATAAATATTCAACACATCAATATAATTTAATTTAATTGAAACGAATTTATTTTTGCACAAATAACTTTATTGCATGCGCTTTTTGTATTACTGATTTGCTATGTAATTACATTTCATAATAACAGAAAGTTATGTATAAGCGTAATTATATATTAATCAAACAAACATCCAAAGAATATACGTAATTAAATGACTTAACGTGTAATGTTGCTAATAGTTTCCGGTATTATTATACGTTCTTGATTAAAAATTTCAATGTGTAAATAGTCTCCTTGTAATTTGTAATTAACGATAAGAGTCAAGTAATGGATAATATATAATTAACAAGGATCTTCGAATGATTTCATAAGAGAGAAAGAGATTCTTAATTCTTATATACTGTTATATAAAACATTCGGATTTAATTATTATTTGCATTAACTTAGTTTCTTCCCTTTAAATTGGAAATTGATTATTGATTTTAATAATTGTATTTTTACACAAAATAAAATAATATTTTCACTTTAAGAAATAATTCTGAATTAAATCTCTATTTGCTTAATTATTGAAATAATTCTTTTAATAATTTTTTATCGGTGCTTTAAGAAAAGACAGAAAACTGAAGAGAGGTGATTATTAAGAATATATAAAATATTCTAAAATTACTTTTTTATAATAAATCCTTAAATTTTGAAATAATTTCTCCTAATTTCTTCTAAACCCCAACTAACGAGAAGATTATTAATTTTATTTTATTAATTTTATTTTATCGAATTTTCAAGCTTTCAGTGTTTATTATTATATACTTTTTATATATTTTTTTAACGTAGCAGAATTACATTTTTATTCGGATAAAATCAATTCAAATTGTCTAAAGAATTTATCAAAAGAATGTTTCATCTAAACATCGTTCAGAACTTTATAGATATTAAAAATAAAATACTAACAATAAAACGCTCGTTATTTACATTGGAAGTATTATGAGACACTAAGCATGTGCGCTCCAGCGTAGGGCGCAAAATTTGGAGGGGCGCAAAATTTTAATAGGCAGCGCTATTCTTATAAATATAAAGCTCTACTTTAATATTTTAAATGAATTAGCTAAAAATGATTTTCTGGAAATCTTTTCAAATTTAACAATAGCGTTACAGATCTTATTAACTGTGCTAATGCTGCCAATGTCTGTGGAAACTATAGAGGCATCTTTTTCAAAATTAAAAATAATAGAATTACCTGAGAAATACAATAACACAGATGCGGTCATGCGATTTAGCTATGATATCAATTGAAAAAGAATTGGCGAACAGTTTTGATTACATAATCAGTCTTACGTATAACATTAAGACGTAATTAGAATTTTTCAAAAACTACTAAAGCCAAAAAATATAATAATATGTTGTATAATAATATGTTGTTCGGCGTCAAATATATTATTACAAAAGAAAATATGAAATTTATTGTATTTGTATTCCTGTGTTATGCAAATTGATGATAATTCCTTTTTTTTAATTGTTGGTTTGTTGCCGTTGGCGAGAGATTGGTGCTTTAGAGATTTAGCAATATTTGTGATGAGGTGCGTGAAAAGTCAATTCCAGCGTAGGACATCAAAGGTGATCATAACGCTTCCGCATTGAACAATAAAACTTCAAATTTAAAAAGAATGAGATATTTAAAAATATGCGGAATATTGACATATTAAATTAATTATTAAATTTTAATATGCAAATTTATCCCTTTCGCCACGCAAATTGCCTCATTGACTAAGACTTTTAATAGTCTTGTCCAACTTTTAATATTATTAATTAATATGTTATATAAATTAATATATTAATTAATTAACATATAAACTAATGACGGATAGCTGTCTTGCTGAAGAAGTATTAATCAACCTTCTTGCAAAGATAATTCTTCAAAATAATTAGAGTATGTACTTACCACAGTCCTCGAAAACAAAGGCAAAGGAGGATGTTATTCCACATAGAATACATAATATCGAAAAAACAACACTGATCTGCATCATGTTGTTTCCACGTTTTTCATACAGATATTAATAATGTGTGTGTGATCCTCGCACCTCAATTTATATATAAGCGCATCGCTCTTATCTAACTCGAAAATGTAATTTATCTCATTTCGCTAATAATAGACTATCTGCTATTGCAAATGGTTTCATTGTATATATACATATGCTTGATGCGTTTATTTATCCTTCGTAACTATTGTTATTTTTTATGTATGTCATATATATCCATACAGCATAACAACTGAAAGTTTTTAGAAATATCTCAGAAATATTTCAACTGAAAAGTGAAACATTTAATAAAAATTAACGTATATAAAACGTATATTTCAATATCATTTCTAAAACCTTTCAATGTAGAAATGTATGCAGTTTTCCTAGACACGTATCCCAGTTATTAATATTACTGTATTCTCATTAATTGTGCTGAGTAGGAAATGGACAAGAACTTGATAGAATTTTATTCAGTGGTTGAAGTGATTGAACTTAAATCGTAGGGTAAGGGGTTAAAGTATTTCTTAAAAATAATTATATCACCAACTATTTTGATTAATTAATCATATTAACATATACACTTATTAAAATAATCACTTATTAAAAATCACACCTGCAATTTCCACACAATCATTATTCATATATAAAAGTTTTTCGCAATCAAAAATGTTTTATACTACATATTTTTAAAATGATAACAAAATTATGAAGAAATTACAGAGTATTCTAAATCACATTAAAAATAATACGACAAATTTGGTGACGGACGGATAATAAGTTATTTTAATAAATAATAATATTTTTTTAATCTGTGCTCCAATAAAAATAAATGGAAATGTATTATAAAATACATTTCCATGATAAAAATCTCAATTTTTTAATATAAGTACATTATGTATTCAAAATTATTTACATAAAATTACATTACGATGCATGAATCAGTTGTCTAGTAAATAAACAAAATATTTATTCGTTCTATATCTTTTAATTTGTTCTATATCTTTTACGTTTTAACAGAAGTATTTCTAAAATCTATCATATGCAATAAATTGAAAAATTTTATATATGTTTTAAACAAAACAAAAAATCATCATGATGTTAAAATCCAAAATGTTTATTAAAAGTCATTTTTTTGATCAATCACGATTCAATTTAATGTCATTTTGATGTTATCATAAGTTGTTCTAATTTTTAACGAAAAATTTTTGTATATGAATGACTTGTTTTGCTTTAATTGCAAAAAATCTTTTGTACATGAATAATATATTATGTGGGATATTATGTGGGAATTGCAGGTGTAAGTGATTTTTTTTAATAGTGATTACATGTGCTTATACATATAATGCGATTAATTAATCAAAATAGTCGGCGATATAATTATCATTTTTGAAAAATACTTTAAGTATATTTCAACAAGTCTTGTAATTTGTAAACAGATCACACAAAAATTCTTAATAAATTATAAATACTTCAGAAATAGTATTTAAATTGTTTAATTGCTACTAAAATAATGTTTAAATTTATATCGACATAATGAATGTAAAATAAAAGTAAGAATTCACTCGTATTACAAAGCAAAACTATACAAAAATTCGAGCATCAATCGATTAATGATCGAGCTCACAAAAAGATATGAAAATAAAATTTTTATGAACGATACATTTATTAAAAAATTAACATACTTTTTGTGATCACAAGTCCTTCTTTAACATGTATTAAGAATATAAAGAATATAAAATATATAAAGATATACAAATAAATTATTTTAACATTATTTAAACGGTAATATAAAATATATAAAACGCAAAGATTATTTTAGTATGATTAAGTTAAATGAGAGATAAGAATAAAAATTCTTGAATCCAAATTAAAAGTAACTGTTGAATCTCCATTTTAATTTGGAATAGTATGTAAAATTATTCACATTCTATATACATGAAACAATAACTTCAAGAATTTGTATTCTCATCAACGTTTAACTTAATCATGCTAAAATAATCATTGCATTTTATATATTTTATATTATTATTTAAATTATGTTAAAATAATCTCTGTATCTTTATATCTATATTTTATATTCTTAATACATGCTGAAGCAGAATCTGTGATCACGAAACGTATGTTAATATATTTATTTTTAATAAATGTATTATTTATAAATTTAATT
>NW_012130069.1:5729122-5733335 GCF_000143395.1 Atta cephalotes | reverse complement strand
ATATATATATCATTTTTTTAAATATTAGAAACACCTAAAATCAGAGAGAATTCGCTGGATTGCGTTTCAAAATTCAATTCTGTCAACTCGAGTATTATTTTGTCCTTATTATATACTAAATAAAGATATTCGGAGTTGACAGAATCAAATTTTGGAACGCACTCCTGAAATCTTTTTGATAATATTTCAAAAAGATTGTAGATTCTTTGTGTAATATTTGATCAATCTTTCAACAAGATTTCATTATGTGCAAGAATCACAGACATTTTGCTTTTCCAGAGCTGTCTCAGAAATATGGCAGACATATTTCGTAATTTTTATGAAATGTTTCACTTTTCAGTTGAAAAATTTCTAAGATATTTTTGAAAACTTTCAGTACTGTATGGAATATATCTTTCGAATATCTATGAGTTTGATAATATTTTACATATAAAAAAACGAACTGAACGAAATGAAAAATGTTTTCCTTATTTTATAGATCTATCGTGTTTTAAAAAAACATTGCAAAAATGTTCAACTTCTTAACATAAAATCTTAAAATAAGTTTTCTCCACAAAATCATTTTTTAAAAATAATTTCAAATAAAATTGAAAACTACTGCTTTACATAAGTGAGTTTATTCTTTAAAACGGTTTATCGGTATTGATATTTATTAAGTTCTTTTATTTATATAATCTGAATTTGACAATTTGCGAGATTCCTTTATTGGATATCCTTTGAACTTCTATGCGAAGCGATATCGACTGAGATTTCGACATTACGATGTTGTTTAAATTACTCCGTATCGTGGCGCCGCAGCGCTTCAGTGCCAGCATCAATCGTAAGGAAGTGACGTTCTGACAGCGCACCGTCCACGTAGCGTTTTGAGTATATATTTGCGCATTGCTGTTCAGGAACATCTGAGCAGTCATCAGAAGTAACGTTTTGTGTGGTGTACTCGTACAACGCGTAACGTGAGTATTTTGTGTTTTTATCTCATTTGAATATTTTTACGTACAAATTTTCTTCTCTCATGAGAGGAATATCTGTGCAATTCTTACCTGTGCAATTCTCCGTGAAAAAGTTTGGACTTCCTAACATAACCCAGATTTAATTTATTGCATCAATACATAAGTATGTCTTTTCTTTCTTGTCGATATGAAATATTTTTTGTGAACCAAAGTAAAATGTGATATAAACCTGATAATGTTATATAAAACAGCAATTAGAACCTTTTTTTACATTAAAAAAATTGAGATGTTTAGATTTTATTTACTATATTAAAGTATAGACATCTTGTACCTGTATACTAACTAAAACATATCTTATAACTTTTATATATAATATTCTAACATAAATATAATGCAGATTTATGTATTTTTTATAATTGAACTTTTCACTTCCCTTTTTTTATCTACAATATTTAGTTATTGTCTGTTTTGTTTTGAATGTATAATTGACAGAATGTGTAACATAATATAATTGCAAAAATAGACCTATTATTATAATGTCATTACAAAATATGATCAATGATATTACAAAATATCTCAAGGATTGTTGCTCAATATGGAAGCTCGAAGAATATCTGAAAGATTGAAATGTATTTTATATACATGTATGTTGTTTGATTAATCAGCTTATTTCAAAATTATTCTTAAACAACACACTTCTACTTCTTTTGCAGTTTACCAATATGGATCAAATCAAGAAGCTCACTGAACCAGGTCGTCAGTTTGCCAAGGATAGCATCCGACTTGTCAAAAGATGTACCAAACCAGATCGCAAAGGTAATTTATTTCTATTAAGCTACATATGCCAGAAATATAATGATTAATCATAATTTGTTTTTTATGTATTACAGAATTTCAGAAGATTGCTATTGCTACTGCAATTGGTTTCTGTATAATGGGCTTCATAGGATTCTTTGTTAAGCTAATCCATATCCCAATCAACAATATCATTGTGTAAGTTTTTGCATAATTGCTATTTTATTTTAATTGTTTAAGAAATTTAAATATTTTTTTTATTTTCAGAGGTTCATAATATTAATCTTGATTTTCATCAATATTATTAAGGAAATTATTGATAATTATTGATAAGGTTCTGTAAGATTATGTGCGTTAATTGTCCCTTAATCTTATTTATAATAACAAAAATGTATTTGCTATCTATTGAATTGGTTTTGTGAATGAAGTAGGTAAGAGATGTGTGCGTAATATTAATGAATTTTATAATAAAAGTTAAAAATTACTTACCTTCTTTTTTACTAATTGTGTATCCTAAAAAATAAGAAAAATAAAAATCTAAAAAATGTAATTACAATATCTTGAACATAGATGTACAAACTTTAAGAAACACAAAAGTTTTGTGTTAAAATACAACAATACAAATTAGTTATTTTAATTTATATATCATATTCTATTATAAAAAAATTTATTTATTTTAATTCAAAATAAAATTTCTTAATTTAATAAAATTCTATCATAAGAGGGAAATCCTATAAAAGTTTAAGTCATTCTTTTAGTATTAAAGACACTTTTATTTAAAGAATAAAATTTTTCCTTAGGTTATAACGATCAAATTTTGTCGGCCGTTTATCTGTCTTATTATCTGCAAAATATTATCAGTATTAATAAAAAAAAATTTGCGAAAAAACGACCATGTTGCATAAATCATAGCCAGGTACTGAGTAATATACGTAAAAGATATAATGATCTTGTATAAATCTGGCATGCAGCTTTACTTTATTTCGCAACTTAACACTGCTCCAAAAAAGCGACATTTTTTTCTAATAAAAAAATAAAAAAAATTTATTTACTGATAAAAAAATAAATGAGTCCTTAGATATTATAGAAGCCACAATATCTAGGATCTTAGTATTGGCAGTATTAAAATAACAGAACGGACTATTTAAAATCGCAAAGATTGTGCAAATATAAACTTACCGAAGCACTTTTAACGAAATTCTTAACATTGGAGCTGTGAAACATTAACTTAACAATATTACTTTTCAATTTAAAAAATAATATCTCCCACATTTAATACATATAAACTATATTAAATAGATAGAAATTCATTGTTCCCCTAAGGGCACATTAAACTATTAAATACTCTGTTCTGGCAACTTGATAAAAATTCTATAAAAAGAAGATAATATTTCTAGCACCATTCGCGTATCGCTGTTGTATGATACTGGCATAATTGCCATACTACTCTCTTTTTTGCGATTTATAAGTCATACTTGGATTTTACTTGATTTCGTAAATTCCATATACTATCGAAGAGAAAGAGAGGAAAAAACGCGGAAGACTTTGTCCCACTTTGCTTCGCTCGCGAAGTGCCGGAAAAGTTTCTCATGTTTTATCATCAAAAATTATTTTATCAATCTGTAGCAACATTCCGAACAGGGAAAGTCGTTTAGTCCGCGGATATGTATAAGCGTTTTTCTTCGTTAATATAATTACAGCATTCCTGCTAACGATCAGGCTAACTTTCATAGATTACGTGAGAAATCATCTTATAAGCGTAGCCCAAAGTGTGTTTGTCAAATTAAAAAGTAAAATAAAAATCAAATAATATGGAATCTTTCAAATAATTCAAAATTATTTTAAGACGCAACAGACACTGGAAACTTATAATAATAGGAAGAAAATATATTTTATTGTAAGAAATTATTTAAAAATATATTTAAAATTAGACAAAATTCATTTTTTCCAATTTTGAAGATATTAAGTAATCTTAAAAAATAGAGTTTGAATTTACATACAGAATTTGCTCAGCAAACTTGTAACAATTATTATAGAATTACAGGGTACATTATGTTGTGCTTTCTCGCAATTTTCTTTGGCGTTTTCATCTGCTTTTTTTATCTGTTTATATCTTTTCGTATGAATATTGGCAACTGGATCCAAGATCTTTAATCGCAATATATATCAATTTGCAAACGCACTGAGGGGAAATAAAACGAAACTAAATTGAGGTATGTCATTAGGCACGTAATTCTCGATTCTCCAACGAATCTAATATTTAATATTCGTCATGTAATTAAGTGATCATTGATTGTTAATGGCGTGCACTTATTTATGCAATTGTTTGCGTTGTAAAATTATACATATATATGTATATACGCATATTATATATATAATAGATGTAATATATATAATATGCATTTGTATAAAATATATGCGTACGTATATATATATATATATATATATATATATATATATATAATAAT
>NW_012130069.1:5720359-5725011 GCF_000143395.1 Atta cephalotes | reverse complement strand
CAACACAACAACACACACACACACACACACACACACACACACACACACACACACACACATATTTACATATGCATTTACATACACGCGCTCTTATCATATTTTATTCATTTTTAATTTATTTATTATATATGACATATGACTTTGACGCTTTTTTTAACATTATAATCATGATAAAAATTTGATTTAAAAAATTTGATTTAAAAAATTCGATTTATAAAATTTACAATTCTTCACAGATTAATAAATTTCAGTATTATATACTTATATATTACTTAAAATAAAACACAAAATCTCGTAAAATTTCACCACAAAGTTCTTATGCGATATTCATTATTTTATTTAGAGTAACAGTATTAATATTGAAATAACGTTGGCTCTGATAAAAAAATATGAGAAAATCGAAATAAAAAACAGTAGAAGAATTAAAAATATACTTATGTTTTTTTATTGTATCTCAATTACAAAAGCATGTGATCCATATCAATTAAAATATAAGCGCGTTATTTCTTCGCCCTTTTAAAATTTCGCTAATTTTATAACAATTTATACTTCGTGCTATAAGTTAGTCACACATATTTTCCATAATAGTAACCGTAGGTTTTCGACTAATCACTCGATTCGGTCGTCCGTAACCGTAACCGTAACAATCGAGCAACGCAATTGGTCGAAAACCTTATTGTTACTGTTACGGAAAGTGTGATTAGCTTTAAATAAACGATATGCAAATTCACAAATTGCCGAAACGGCTCGACACAGCATCTGTTGGAATTAATTTATTCGCGCACGCGAATAGTCGCAACAGCAGTCAAGGACATAAGAAGTATCGAAAGGATTCATCGTCTGGAATCGAGAAAACGTTTTTAAGCTATCGCCAGATTTACTAGAATGGAATTGAATCGCTATGTATTCATACATGTTTCATTCAAAACATTTAGATTGTTCGTTTTAACTGCATTTTTTTTGCATTTTTTCATTTATAGTTAATGATATGTAATATATATTTCTTATAATTAATTTATTTCGTGATTTACATAAATAATAAAAATTGAAAAGAAACGAATATTTATAATTAGATTTTAAAAGAAGTAAAAAAAGTAGTGAATAACAGAAAAATTGCACTTTTTTCAATGGATTTCAGCTTTGCTCATAGAGCGGTTGAACGTAAATGATAAATCTATAAGTAAGAGAACCAATCTCTCCGATGAGCAGATTGCATTCCAAAACTCATTGAAAAAAAAGTACTGCAATTTTTCTGTGACTCACTCTCCAGAACGTGAAAAATATAATTAAAACAACAATCCAATATACAGGATGTTTCCTCTAACTTGATCATTTAAAATATCTCCGTTGTTTTTAATGATATGAGAAAATACCAGGAGAAAATTGTTTGATTTGAAGGAAGATATTACGATGAGCAAAAAATTTTTCTTAAGATCATATTTTTTGAGATTTCAAAGTCACCATCACTTTTTTAAACAAAGCTATATGATTTTTTTTACATAATATGATTCTTCTAATTATTCTGAATAAGTATTAAGGTAGTAACATCAAAAAATCAATAGTTTACGAGATATTTTATTCTAGCATATTGATATAAAATGTTAAATAACTCGTAAACTGTTAATTCTTTTTTATCGTACCTTAATTTACTTTTATGAATAGAATGAGTTAAATCAATAATGAAATAAATCAATTGATGAAAAGAAAACACATAGTTGCTTATTTTTTAAATTATCCATTTTGCATACATATTTTTTTAAAGCAACTATGTGTTTTCTTTTCACCAATTGATTCATCTTAATATTCTGTTCATAAAAATATTAAGGTACACATAATTTTCAAAAAATTAATACGAATAATTTATTTAATATTTTATGTCAATATGTGTCGGAATTATAAAGTATAAAATATCTTGTAAACTATTGTTTTTTAATACTATTACCTTAATACTTTTATATGCAAAAGAATTAAAAGAATCATATTATAAAAAAAATTATACAATTCCATTTTTAAAAAGTGGAGACTTTGAAGTCTTAAAAAATATGACTATGAGAAAAATTTTTTGTTCCTCATAAGAGGTGCCCGAATCGAACATTTTCTCTTTTAATATTTTCTCATTACAAAAATAATGGAAATATTTTAGATAATTTAGATGATCAAGTTAAAAAAACATCCTATAGAATACTTTTCATCAAAATTGAACAGTATACACAATATATATATAATTAAAAGATTTTTTTAATACAATAAAATATGTAATCTATTCTATATATAATTGTTTTTAGTGAGTAGAATTGTCACTTTTCTGGCAAATCAAGACTACTGGAAAGATTCAGGGATTCTCTTTTGCAAAAAAAATAAAAAAATACGAAAAAAATTTTTAACAAATTGTTAAAAATTTTATATATAATTTTATATATAATTTCTTCTAATTTTATATAAAGATATAATATCTATTAATTTTTTGTTACAAATTAAAACGCAATATAACATCTTTTTCTTGTTTTATTCTTACTCCCTGAATACTAAAATTAATAAAAAAATAGGAAAATAATTCGAAAGAGAGACAATTATAAAATTTTATTGTTTATACATTATTAATTACATGAAAATAAGAAATTACCTTTGACAAAATTTTAACTCTCTGTAATCTAAATTATTGTCATTTTATTAAATATTTCCAATAATTATATTATAAATTATGCAATTTTAATATTATTGATACTTATTTTCCTAACACAAAATTATGATAATTTCTTTCTTTCAAAATAATTAATATAATTTGTATAATCAAACTAAAAAATTAATGAAAACACATAAAGAATTAAGGAAGAATATAAAAAGTGACAATTCTTATTAAGAAGCTCTCGGAAAAAATTTGCGTGAAGTTCTGAGGAAAATAGTATTCAAAAAATACGAAAATTTACTTACACCACTCTTGGTGTTGTTAATGCTCATCTCATCCTCTTCCTCATCGTCAGCGCCGCTGTCCTCCCTTTTCGTTTTCTTTTTACCATCGTCACCACTACTGTTCGCCCGCCTCTTCGTCTGTAGCGTTAGTTTCAGCCCTGTCCAAAGATGAGTTTAATTAATTCTCATTAATTAATTTCGCTCGCAGGTATATCACCAAGGTAACAGTCATTTGCAATATGCAAGTAATGCAAATCCATTAGAATTACCCAGAAAAGTAGTTAGATTGTAATTAGATGCTGTGATAAAAAGGAGGAATTCTTTCCTTGTTATTTTTTACTAAAATATTATATAATAAATTCCGATTTTTAATTTATAATAACTTTAATTTTAATTTTAAAGCAGCAAGATTTTTTATTTTCATCATCGAAAGTATTAACAACTGGAAATGCTATTAGTAATCAAAATAATTGGTTTGCAATTTTTTTTATAAAAATTCAAGTTTATAACATATTTTTTAGTTTTTTTTCGTGATTTTTATAAAGTAAATATAAAGTAATATAAAATATTAATTAAATTAATCAATTTAGTTTCTCTTTTCATTTTTTTTAAATATTACATATTAGAAGTACAAATTAGTTCGGTCCGTTTTTTTGTGTTTAAAAATACATTTATTTCAATACAAAATGAATGAACAGATCAATTAAAGTATTGTCCATCGCTGCCTATTACTTTTTCCCATCTCTCAGGCAATTTTCGAATTCCATCTCGAAAAAATGACTCGTCTTTGGAGACGATCCAATTTTGAAGCCAATTTTCGATTTCTGCGAAAGAAGTGAACCGGTGACTTGCTGCATCCTTCGGAAAAACTAGTAAGGAGCAATGTCCGGAGAATACCGCGGGTGCGATAAAACATTTCATTTGAGCGTTTCCAAATATTTTTTTACGATTTTAGCGACCAAGGCCAAGCGTTGTCATGAAGAAGAATAACTTTATCACTTTGTCTTTGCTCGTATTCCGGCCGTTTTTTTCGCAATGCACAGCTCAAACGAATCAATTGTAGCCGATACCGATCGCCCGTAATGGAATCGCCAGGTTTCAGCAGCTCATAGTAAACAAGACCCTTTTAGTCCCATCAGATATAAAGCATGATCTTCTTCATGAATGTTCGTGGTGTTGATGTTGATATTGAGGTGTAGATGTCAATGACAACGATTGACTGAGCTTAGCGTAGTATTTTTTCTTCTTGGGATTATCGTAGAATATCCACTTCTCATCTCCAGTCACAATCCGATGCAAAAAACCTTTTCTCTGTTGTCTTTAAATCAACTATTCGCAAGTGAAAAATCGCTTTTCAACGTCTCTCGATTTTAGTTCATAAGGCACTCAATTTCCTTGTTTTTTGTTATTCCTATGACTTTCAATCGTACAGAAACGGCTTGTTAAGTTATCCCCAATGATTCTACAAGTTCCTCTTGCGTTTGACTTTGATCTTCTACGAGTAATGCCTCTAATTCTTTGTCTTCGAATTTTTTTTGACTGTCCAGAGTGAGGCTTATCTTCAACGCTGAAATCTCCATCCTTGAAACCCTACATGATTTATCAGTTGAAGCAGTGTCATCATAAACTTCGACAAGCATTCGATGGGCTTCAGCCGCACTTTTCTTCCAATTAAAGCAGAAAATCAAAACCTCCTGCAAATGCTGCTTGGTTAACACAAAATTCGACATTTCAAACACAGT
>NW_012130069.1:5713757-5718937 GCF_000143395.1 Atta cephalotes | reverse complement strand
TTTTTTTGACTGTCCAGAGTGAGGCTTATCTTCAACGCTGAAATCTCCATCCTTGAAACCCTACATGATTTATCAGTTGAAGCAGTGTCATCATAAACTTCGACAAGCATTCGATGGGCTTCAGCCGCACTTTTCTTCCAATTAAAGCAGAAAATCAAAACCTCCTGCAAATGCTGCTTGGTTAACACAAAATTCGACATTTCAAACACAGTAAAAATCAAGTTTTTGTATGAAATTCAAAACGATATAAACTGAATATTATTAGCAGATGTTCAACTTCTCTGAAACCGCCAAAATCAGCTGTCATTATGAACCATTCACAACAGCTGGAGCCATTTTTAGAGAAATGGACCGAACTAATTTTTATTCCCTTTGTATTCCCAATATAATATCTTTATTAATTCTATTTTCGATCACAGCAGTCATCTATGTATATCATACAGGTCCATCTAACGTGAACCTCATTTTATCTTTACAAGATAAGATTGAATCAAAAATATGTTCACAAAAGTATGGTAACGCCATAAATAATGGCAACATCGATTTTCAAAAAAAATTCATCTATTAAGCCAACTTTTATCTGAACATGTTTTTTATTCAACCTTACCTTGCAAAGATTTAAGAGATGATCATATTAGATGGAATAACCCGTGTATATATTTATATTTATTATTGAATAATAGAACTTAGTCGCAATAATTCAAATATTAATAGCATTAGTAAAACTTTAAATGTATAACTATAATTGTGTAATATGTAAGTATAATTATATATTACAATGATAATTCGAGAACAATATTTATTACAAAGAATAAAAAGATCAGATTACGCGAATATAATTTTTTAACATCGCAATAAATTATAGACTTCCGCCGGAAAGCGGACTTGAAAATATTGCAACGCACAATGTATTAATGCCATAGAAAATGCCAGTGATCGCTAACATTTCCACATGGTACAAGGACATTCTCGTGACCTTCAAGGAATTAAATCACGATAATTAAGGAGTATCAGCAGTATTGCGATATACAATCTATTATCAAAGCACTCTAAACCCGTACTCTATATTCATCACACACACACACACACACACACACACACGCGCGCGCGCACACACACACACACACACACACACACACACACACACACATCAAAAGTGAATTAAAAAATTTTAATTAATTAATTTGGCTGTTGATGAATAGATCGGGATAACCGGCACGAACACAAAACCGCAAAGGCAATTATGATAATAATCCTTTGCGATTGTGTGCGTGTGTTACGTAATCCGTAATTTGAAAGGAACAAGATTTGCAATTTAATGCTGTGCATAGAGTGAAGGTAAAAAAGTAAAGAAATAAAGAGAGAAAGAAAGAGAAGCACATTTTATATAGCAGAACTACTATATTGTCATTGATATTTGTTAAAGTGGGTGGAATAAATGCAAATATCGCTTAGATTTCAACTTAGACTTCTTGTAGTTTGTTTTTTTTATAAGAAATATAAAGCAATTAATATTATCGCAATCTGATATTTACAGAAAGACAAAGTTAACCTAAGTTCTTAGACTCGTAGCCCTTTGTCTTTCTGTTTTTTAAATTGAGTCTTATTGATATTTACAAAATATAAAAATAAAAAGAAAAACATTTTTTTTAAATAGACATTTTTAAAAAATTAAAAAATACTAATTAAATATATTACTTTTGTTAATTTAATATTATTAATATATTTATTATAAAATAGAATTGTAGTTCTTAATTTGGTCGATAAGTATAAGGATTTGAAATATTCGATACATACATGTACACATTTTCACACGTGTATATTTACACATGTACTTTGACTTTTTGAGAGTAAAGAATATCTCGGAACATATAATAAATTAATATTCTGAAAAATCTCAAAATTTAAGTGTGTTTGAAATCTCTTGAAAAAGGATTTTATACGAAAGGATTTGTTAATCTCATTATTTTTAGTCTATGCTTTACAAAATAAGCATCTTATTGATTTTCATTTGTTGTCATCTTTATTATTTAAAAGAAAATCGACTTCTTAAGTTTTAAAGAAATACTTCAAATTTTGCTCATTAAAACACTTCTATGTGTAGATATATTATATGTATTAAAAACATAGAGCATGGACTGCGCCATCCGTATGTAAAATTAATTGATAAAAATGAGAGAGAGAGAGAGAGAGAAAGAGAAAAAAAGAGAGACGATTAACCTCCATTCCTTTCTATTTATCCAATTACAATATTTCAGAAAGAAAGAAAGATTTTGGCCGTTTTCGCTTTTGCCTCTCAGTTTTGTTTGTTGATCGCATATAAGGTCTGTTCTTTTTAACTAAGTTCTTGCACGATTCTTCCTTTTCTCTCCACGTTGGACAGAAAAAGAGAAAAAATAAACCGTGCAAATTCAGCTAAAAAGAACAAGTCTACGATATACCTACTATCTTAGACTTATATACTAGACTTATATACTATTTAGATACAGATCTTTAATAATGTAGATATAAATATAAAATATAAAAATAAAAATAAAAATAAAAATAAATATAAAAAAGAGCGTCAAAAATGTGATTTTCATTTACCTTCCTTGATAAGCTGACTACAGGTGTGCTGGACGCTTGGCGGGCTCGGTTCGCCACTGCTGGTCGAGTCCGTGCGATCCCGTGTGCCCCTTTCGTTGCCGCTGCCGTAGCCCTCGAAGGGATTGGTCATGGCGATCAGCGAATTTACGATTTCCGGTGTCCTTGGCGTGACCTCGGCCGTCGCCGCCGTGACACCGAGAAGACCCGCGGCCCCAGTTGGGCTGGGATTCACGTTCACGTTGAGATTATACATGGCTTACGCTTGGCTCTCACCATTTATCTAACCTGGAAACACGAGCAAAAGGTCATCGCGTGAAACTAATTAAGCTTGAAAGCGCGCTAAGCGTAATTGAATGTTTTAAGAGAATAAAAAAGAAGTTTAACTTTAATTTTTAATTTATTAATCCTTCAGTAAAGCAAATGAAAAGAAATTAAAGAAAATTAAAGTTTGAAGAGGATTGAAGATTGAGAATGTTGAAATATATATGTTTGGTAGCTTGTACTATTTATATATATTTTCTCTTTCTCTCTCTCTCTCTCTCTCTCTTATTATATGTATTTACATAAGCTTACTTTAATTAAAATTAATTAAATCTGAACATTCTGGATATAATTAAGCATTTCCAACTTGATCTTAAAGTTAATTTCGATAAATTAAAACAGTAAAGAAGATTGAAAAAGTGTAATAAATTAGAGATTGGAGGAGATTGAAATAAAAAAAGAAAAAGATATTAAACCTGTTCTTTTTACACTATTCATCTTTCTTTTTTTTCTCTTCAATGTGAAGAGTAAAAGAGGAATGCTGAACCGTGCAAGAAATTCAGTTGAAAACAGACCTATTAAGTCAATGAATAAAAAAATCAAAACTAAATAGTATAATAAAGACAATTTGTCTTTATTAAGTGGATATAAAGCGAAGAAAAGCAAAGATTGAAACGGCACTTAGAACAAAATACGTATCTATTCATAAAAGTCGAAGGCGAGCCTAAAGTTTTCGGGCCTTCCAATATGGTTTATAATGAAGTCGGAGACTTAACTACGCGAAATTCTCATAGTAAATTATCTTGCGAAAGCCACAAACGGGGATATCGCTCTCTATCGCTTTCCGGAATTCCCGAGAAAGACTAACAAATGCTTATTATTGCGTTGTGTTAAAACATAGGAATAATTATGTGATCTCGCACTATCGCGAAAATGAATAATACAATTATCTAGAAAGTTGTAATACTCGCTTTCGCGCTTTTCATCAAAATATTCACATCATATGTACGAATAATTTCAAAAGTATGACGACAGCAGGAACAGAATTATTAACTGCAGTAAATAGATTCGTAATTGTAACATGCTTGCTTATTACATTAAAAGTATTATAATTATATATACAGGGTATTCGGTAAAGACTATAACGCTTAAAAATAGATTCCTGAGATCATTTTGAGACAAAAATTCTAATACCAGAATCGAAGTATTAATAATTTTTGAATTAGCAGCATTTAAAATTATCAAATCATATCGCCTAAAATTCATGCGTTTAGATGTGACACAACAGAAAATCCAACCGCACCTAAACACGCGAACTTTAGGCAGTGTAACTTTAAATACTTATAATTCAAAAATTATTAAACTTTGACATTTTGATATTAGAATTTTTGTTTCAAAATCAGAAATCTACCCTTAAGTGTTATTACGGTCTCTATCAAACACCCTGTAGTGTTCCTCCGCCGGCAACATTGGACTTGAAAGACACAGTCAATTGTTGACTGTATGAATTTTTGTAGATAAATTTAAATCTGTAAAAAATTAACGAGTAAAACAATTTTTCATAGAGTTTTCTTAATAATCAAAATAATACAATATTACAATAAGATCGGGCAAATAAGAGCTAATTCACGGTTGTTATTTGTGACTGTTATAAAAAAATTTTCCTTTTCATCACATCACTGAAGATTTTTGTAATAGAATGGAAGTGCAATTTCTTAAAACCGTATTAACAATTTTGACATTAAGAAGAGCTGTGCTCACAATTCAGGAACCATTCAAAGTTTTTGGAAATGCACTTGCATTTATTTATTTATTGAGAATTTGGACTTAAATTTGTGATGGATTATCCTGAAGATGGTTGTAAAGAGCAGCCGAAATGTTGTCAATTATTGTATATTGTATGAATAAATAGAAAAGAAAAATTTTTCAACAGACACAATTTTATTGTAATATTATTCTGTAAAAAAATATTAAAGTGCAATCTAACTTCTGTAACAGTAGAAACTCGTTGTTAAAGCTTTCACAAGTATGCAAAAATTTTTTTTCAGGTTTTTATACAATTCAGAACAATATACAAATCTATACTGAAATTTGAAAACGCGGACAAAGAATGAAAATTTCACATTACCAAAAAAATACATACATATAAGTATACATAAAAAGGTACCTTCATAATCATCAATTGAAATTTCTTAATATATATATATATATATATATATATATATATATATATATAAGAGAGAGAGAGAGAGAGAGTAGTATAATATTACTTATATATATATATATATATATACTATAATTAATAAATTAACTAAATAAACTATATATTATTA
>NW_012130069.1:5701290-5713737 GCF_000143395.1 Atta cephalotes | reverse complement strand
GAACGTAAAGTAATAAAGTTAACTAACTAACTAACTAAAACTAAACTAATAATATATAATATATAATAAGTAACGTACTATATATATATATATATATTATTATATATATATATATATATATATATATATATATATATATATATAGAGAGAGAGAGAGAGAGAGAGTAGATAATATCCTTTTAAATATTATATAACTTAAATATTCAATCATTACATTAAAAAAATGTTAATACAAAAATACTTGAATATAAATATTTATCCTTGTCTTTTTCTCAGTAAAAAAATCGTAGGATGATCGTAGCCGCATCAGAAACAACAGACAGTCGCGTCAGAAACATTCTTATCGATGCGATCGCGACCTTCATGATCTATCAGTGATCGATACATGCACCCGCCTACGCGCCAAGTCGGCAGCACCTGTATGTACAATTGAATTGCCGATAACGAGAATATGATCGGAAAGACAATCTCATCGAACAGTCTCATAAAAATTCTAATTCTATTTAACATCCATTAATAATTCATGTTTTAATCTTGAATTAATAATAATTAAATAAACTAAAATATTTGTTCATATTCGGCGCTTTAAATATTAATTCTTTCATATTCAAGCAAAGGTATAAAAAAAACACAAAACTTAATGAGCGCTTTACTTTTGTTTGCCTTCCTTTCTCTTTCGACGCGTAGATATTTTTGGTGTAAATTAAGTTACAAATGATATTCAAAATATATGTAAATCATGATAATTTACATAAATTATATGAATAATAATATATATAGTAGGATCGGATATTATGAGCACTACAGATAATATGAACACCCTTTATATTTCTATAACAGTTGATATTAGTAGTGTTAACTATTGTAAAAAGATGCATCTAAAAGATCATCTTCTCGACATTCCGATATGCTACGAAATTTGAGCTAAATTTATATACTTTGGATATTTATCATATTAAATAAGTAGATACGTTATTTTTTTATTTCTTACGTTTTTTCCTCTAACTTCATAAAGTCTCTACATTGAGATAAGATATTTTGTTGTGCATGTTAATATTTGTTAAGTAAACAATATTGAGTCATTCCAACTTCATAAAGTCCCGAGAAAGACTATTATTAATATTTATTAGATACAGGAGTTTTTCAGATAGGTATGCATGTATTATAAACATCTTCATTATTATTTATCATTACACTAAAAAAAGAGTGGCGAGGAGTCAACCACTATAGCAATCAGTATACATTTCTTTAGAAATATATTGCGACAGTAATAAAATAGGCAATACAGTAGCAATACTAACAATACGCTAGCAATACATAGTAATATATAACAATACATTAACAATACTTGGCAATATTGCGCGCAATACAGAATAGCAATATTAACCCCTGTAGAAAGACTTATTTTTGGTACCTTCCCGACCTAATCAGGATATGTGAAACCCTGCAACTTTATTACGCTGTATCTCTGGACTGAATACGTATTTTTTAGCTCAAAAGTGTGAAATTTATATCTCAGACAAAAGCAGAAAAATATGGATCAAATAAATAATATTTTATCTTCAATTAATTAAAATACTTCAAAGAAATTTTATTGGAAACATTCACAAAAAATGATTACTTTGGATAAAAAATCTTCTCAAATTTTTAAATTTAATGTTAAGCAAAAACCCGTAAGATTTTTTTAGTTGATGATCGTATTATTTTTTTTGTTAATCCTTTGGATTAACAAAAAAAGATAATACGATATGAATCAAAAGTATAATTATTTGAATTATCGAAAATCGACATTTTTGAAAAATCTACATATTTTAAATTTACAATTAATAAATAAAATTTTATTAGTTGAACAATATAAAAGAGAATAATAATATAAGTAGATAAAGGGTTATACATGTATAAATATTATTGTAGTATGTATAATTAAGTTTATTAGGATTTAGTTTAAAGGATAATGCAACACTCGCTCTAAAGCAATAAATCCGCCCCGACCGAGCGATCTCCGAACACTGACAGAAATTATAAAATTTCTACTATATTTATTATATTGAAATAATTCTTTTTAGTTCTACATTACTTTTGTGTACTTATTTTTACATTATCCGAAACTTCAGTAAACGTATATTTAATAAAAAAATAAAGAGATATCCAGAGATACACCGAAAACTTACAAGCTAATCACGTGTGGGTTCCATGTATCCTCTTTGAATTTTCGTGCATTCTCACATCGAGAATAACGCAAAAAAAATACCTTACAAGCTTATCATATCTATGGACAATTAATTAAATTAAAATTTTTTTCAGTCTCAATCCGGATCTTCAAATTATATTATAAAAAAGTTACAGCAATGTAAAAAATCACATAAAATACATAAAATTATTCTCATGTTCAGCTTAGGATTAATAATACAATAGCAATGTATTGCCATAATTAGCAATCACTGTATATTAGTATACAGTTTTTTAACAAAGGTTGATGAAAAACAAAGGTTTTTTTAACAAAGGTTGAAAGGGTGATTCTTTTAGAGTTTGATAATAGTTATTAAATATATGTGAAATAATCAAATGTTTGGTTAATATAACCAAAAATAATGTTAACTTTCACAAATATTTTACAAGTATTATCAAACTGTTATCATTTGTAAATGTAACATTATTTTTTGGTTATATTAACTAAACATTTAATTGGCATTTGTTCTAATAAAATGTTTCATATGTGTGTATATATATTTTTTTTCAATATTTTTCTGTGTAATTTCTTACAAAAAGTTTCCTGTACTCATATTGGGAGAAAATGAGGGAGTTCGCAGCGGGTAATTGTGCGCATCCAGGTTTAGTACTTTTCCAATAGATAAAGACATCACCATAATGAAATTTTTTACGCAGGAGGTCCTTTTATAATTACAAAAGATATGATGTAAATACATTGCTAACCAGGGAAATCACAAAAAAGTGAAATCACATCTTTTCTTGTTATTTCAACATAAAAAAAATAAGATGGTAAGTCCGTATTTTTAATTTGTTTGTTTAAAGTTGCATACGTTATTAAAGTACTAAGTATTATTATGTGCATCTTTTGAAATGTTATTTATTAAGTTTAATTAGGAATTGTTGAAGTAATCGTATATTTCGTACCGAGTACACGACGCACAACTGTGCGCAAGCGTTTTGAAATGCGCACAATTATCCATCTTCCATATGTATAACTAGCACTAATTTTTCCGTTTCTTCTTGGCATTACTATTTTATTTTGTCATTTCATTTTGCCAAAGTCTATGTGCATTATTATTATATTAGTTTTTGTATTTTTTCTTAATATATACAATATATATTTAAAATATATTTATTGTATATTTATATTGCAATATAATAAATATATTTTTTTATTTCTTTATCAACATTCCACAATTTATTCATTTCTTACAACTTTTGTTTTGCGCACAATTACTCGACGCGCGTGAAATTTTTTCGTTTTTCCGTTTTTTCTTTCTGGTTAAATACAATCTTATTGGATGAAAATCTTCGATATGAGCATACGTAATGGTAGAAGAATATTTCTATTTCCATACTTATATCGCTTTAAACTTGGGAAATCATTCCAGGGCAACAAATTTCTTGCGCGCAATTCCACTTTCCTCTACCCCTGAGAATGCTTATATTAGCCTACCGAGAGAATAATATGAGCATTGGACAGGTAATAAAAATACCCGTCATCATTTCAACTTCAATTGCATTAAAATAATCCATTTTTAATACTAAGACATTTTAAAACATCAACAAACCTATCAAATGATAGATATGCATAAGATTTTTTCTTCAGTACATTAGATATATCAAAATATTTCCTTAAGATGCTCATAATATCTGATTCTACTCTATATGATTATAAACTAATATTCATTACATTTTCATATTTTGCGCGAATTCGAGAATTATATGACGCATACTTTTTAAAATGCGTAGAAAAATTAAAATATCGGACAATTTTACTTTTCATTTTTTTCAAGTAAATTCAAGAATTTCCGTATGCTATTTCTCTTTCGACGTTATATTGCGGAGTCGTTAAAAAATAGGTTGATTATTATCTGTCTAGTGTTTGACCGATCTCTGGTGGACGCTTATTAAAATTACTTTTGACAGGGATTGACAACCTTTTAGTTCTTGTTTTCCCGTTTGCTTGTTCGGCCCACCCACGACGAATTTTCTCACACATTTTTCATGCACCAGAGAGATACACCGGGTATTCATTATACTTTCAATATTTTTACAAGCGCAGACTATTAATGAAAAGATTACATAACGCCGGAAATATGTAAAAAGATCATAGCGTTTTACCGATAAATTTAGATCGCTATTAAAATAAAGAGTTTAGAATATCTCTAAATTTTAAACATCAACATTATAATATGTAACTATGGTTATTATCATATCTATTATATTACATTATAAAATAATCGTATGCAATAAAAAAATATGAATTCTAAATAAAAAGAAAGTCACATTAAATCTTACTATTGTAATTATTACAATTGTAATTATAAAAATATGCATACATATATAGTTGCGTTCAATTTAAGAAATTTACTTCAATTGCTATCGACTTTCATATTTAACAACTCGCTCTCTTACTTTCACAGTCTTTCACAGTCTTATAAATCATCGATTAACATTACCCTATCAGATAACAGTAATGAATCGTGATCAGCGACTTTGTACAGAGATATATTGATCATGAATAAATTTAAATCCGATTTATATAACCTTCGAGTATTGATCTGTACGTATTGATTACATATGGTCTCGATGGAATTCCGTTTATATTTTATGTCCAATTTTCTCAAAAAATCAAACTATTATGTTGAAGAATTCGTTACATTTTAAAGGACGTGTTTCATTCGACATATATGTCTGCGTATATATGTCTTAGAATGTAGAAAATTTTTTACAATCGTAAAAAAATCTGTAATTGTTTTATAAAAGAAGGTACTTTGTCAAAATTTCTCCTTGAATTACATAATATGCGCGATTCAATTAATGCTTCAATTAATGCGCGATTCAATTAATGCTACATATGTATATGTCGTTCTTCAGCATCTTCAAGCTCTTACATCTCGCGCCTCTCGCATCTTCCACTTCGCTTCGACCTCAATTCGTTACATTCCTCTCAATCGCGCTGGCACTCGTGGCTCTGTTTTATCTCCATGAATAAATCATTAAAGATAGCATTAAGATACATATTTTCTTCGAAGCGCAAACGCATTGAAATCCGCGACATGGATCATCACTGCGTTCGCTGACAATTCTCTCGGAGAGAAGTTTCAACTTCCGGTCAGTCGTTATTTCACTCTTCTCACATTTGTACAACATTTTCGTACATTTGTACAAGCAAATTCAACATTATAATATTAGCATAGAATATTGTGAATCAATTTGAACTTCGATTTAAATATCAATAATTGTGAAATATACATTAAAATAAACTAGAATATTCTAAAAATCTAAATTAATTAAAAATTAGCACTTGGATATGAATTTTATTTAAAAAAAAAATAAAAATATCAAAAATTTAGAAAATATTTATGATCAATATTATTGCGAACATATATTCTTGAAGGTTAAACCTTTTTTGTCGCAGACATAAAATTCTCCAGCTAGTTGCGAAGTTGCTCAATAGCAGAGGAGGACCTCTTTTCCCTTTCGCTCTCTGCACATGCGGGTGTTTCGTAAGAATTTTACCGTTCCGTATTCGGGGGGGCCTAATGCCCTTGTAACTCCTCCTCTTTCTCGGTCTTCCACTCTTGTCAGTTCCTTCTCCTTCTCCTCCTCCTCCTCCTCCTCTCCTCCTCCTCCTCCTCCTCCTCCTCATCCTTCTCCTCCTTCTTCTTCTCCTCCTTCTCCTTCTCCATTTCCTCCTCTTTCTCCTCCTCTTCCTCCTCTTTCGCTCGTTTCTTCTGCTCGCGAGCAAAAAAACGAGAATGAAAAAGAAGAAACGACTTCCTCAGGCTTGAGATCTTTCGGGGCCCACATGCTCGCGCGTGACAAAGGGTCCTCTCGGCACTCAGTGACCTATATGCGCCGAGGAAGACGTGGGATGAGCTCGAAACGAAAGAGAGCTTAAGCAAACACACTTTTGTGTGTTTTCTCTTTTTCTTCTTGCTTTTTCTTCTTGCTCAAATATTCTAGTTGCACTTTGATTTCGAAACTGAAGAAGAATAAAATCTTGATTTGTATGAAATTATATCTCAAAATTAAAAATATAT
Source organism: Atta cephalotes (assembly GCF_000143395.1). Lineage (NCBI taxonomy): Eukaryota > Metazoa > Arthropoda > Insecta > Hymenoptera > Formicidae > Atta > Atta cephalotes. The sequence continues at coordinate 5,707,477 of NW_012130069.1, read as the reverse complement.
ATTTTTCATATTTATAAATACATTAGGAGTTTATAAATATATTAATTTTATTTTTAATTCTACATACACATTTAAGAGACTTTTTTTATTTAAGCCATTTGATATAAAAAATCTTAAAGCAGAATATACAAAAACATATTTTACGAATATAGAAAAAAAAGAAAAAATAATAAACGTAACTTCATAACTTAAATGACATTTTCTGGTAAAATATTATTAATTTTAGTTTTAAAGTCAATTAAATTTGTGTTACAAATTCTAGCGTTTCTTTAATATTTGTACATTTATGACTGAAAGATGATAAATTAATGAAAGATAGTAAATTACTCGCGAATTTGCAGGCAGCAATGTCTAAGATTTACTGGCAGCATTGCAGTTTGAAATAATAATCGAATCGCCTTTTCGCGTTTGTTTGAATGAGAACAGGTGTCTGATCGAAGCCGCCGCTGGCTTACCGCGCCGTTAAACTTATAAATAGAAATCGTTTGATTTTGACGTATAGCACATTCGGACTCCGGTATTCGACCGATTTTCTTTACCCAAGATCTTTCCCCGAAACAGAGTGCACAAAATATGCTCAAGCCAGAAGAACGAGAACATTTACATTTTCAAGTTAAAAAGATGATTTTCGAAGTGAGAAAGAGAATCAAAAAAATATTCTATCCAGTTAAGTATAAATATGTATGCATTTCAATTAATTTTATCTGCATATTAATATCACGATTATCATACAGCATTTTTTTATATAATATTATGTATTCAAGGCAACATTTTTTAAAAGCAGACAAAAATTGAAATAACATAATGTTATTATAACATACACATGTTTTATCTATTACATAGTTTTGTATATTTTTCTATATAAATTCTTTCAAGAAGAAAAAACGGTTTTTTTCAAGAGAGGATGATATCATTTTGACGTGCTGAAAAGGACTTATAAAAGAATAAGTCTCTTATTCTTGTCTATATTTTAATATATTTAAAGCTTATTAAAATGGAAAAGGGACACTTGATTGTGTACTCTTGTTGCTATAAAAATAAATTAATTTTTTTTAATGAGAGCAAAAGAAATGATTATTCCAAACAATATTTGTGAACTCAAATATCGGTTCTAAAATATTTCTTGGAAATTATTCCGACCGACATATGAATGAAATCGTTCATGTTATATTTATGAAAAAACAACATATATGTACATATATTATATATACGTATTATATTATACAATATGTCTTGCCTCGTTTCTAGGAAGCAGTCAGTATTTAATTCTTGGAATTCCTGTATTGCTCGATCTCGATCCCAATATACTACCCCTTCTTACGTTATTGAATAGATAATTAATCTTTCTCTAATTAGAGAGAAAGAGAAAGAGAGAGAAGAGAGAAAGATATTTAGAAGAGATCTTCCCAAAAGAACATATGTGTTTCACATTTCTAATTCCGAATTCCGCGTATACGATGTAAAACATCTTTTTCTTCCTCTTTCAAATTTAGATAAACATATCCATCTATGTATTTTTGTTATCAGAAATATTTTATATTATATAAATATTTCTTTGTTAAATGCATATATTATGCATATATGTCGTCGCAAACAAAAATTGCTTTCGCATTTCTCACAGAAACGGGAAAATATATCGTGACAAAAGAAATGAAGACGAAAAGAAGAAAAAGAACAAGGAGAGAGAGGAGACACGAGAGAGAGCTTGCGCAACCAGTGCCCATCTGGCCACTGAAAGCTTTTATAGCGCTTTTTCGACGTGTCGACGACGAGCGAACGTGGGCGGCCTAATTCCGAGACAAGATCGTACCGCGTGTAACGCATACTATCTCGAGTGTAGACTTCAGAATAATTACATATCGCGATATATGTAGAACGCGGAACCGACCGCATATTTCGGACGGCAGAGGTTAGTGAACTGATCAACTTGCGATCCAAGAGTATCATTATATTTTCCGCCTATAAGATTTATAAACTCATTTAGCGATTTAGAAAAACAAGAATATTTTTAAAATTATATTTAAAAATATTATATTCGTTGCATTGAAAGAGTTTGAAATTTAATCAATAAAATTAATAAAACAAAGAATCAAAGTAAAAAATAAATATATGTAACAAACACCAAAAACTTATTTTTAAACGCATTATTTAAAAAATATATTATTATTTAGATATTTCAAATAATATACAAAATGTAAATGCAAAAAATATTCGTACAAGAAAATTATTCCTAAAAAAAGTATCATTTGTAGAAAATAAACATTAATTAGCAATTTTATATAATAAATATATTTTGTTCTAACATAAACAAATAAGATTTATATATATTCTTGATTTTAGAAGCTAAATTTCTCGACTGTATGAATATTTTTTGAGCATCAAAACAATACAACTTTTAATTTTCACTTATTCTTCAGATGATATATTTTCTATAACACACATCTTTTTGGTATACACAATTTTTTGAAACATATAGTCTATTTTATTCTTTATGAATAAATTGTTAATAACTCAGAGAAAATGATCGTAAATTAAACGTAGAATCGACTATCAAATTGATGTTGAAATCATCATGTCGATATTGATTTGATATCAATTCAATAACTCATTTCTCGCTGAATAATATTTATTTTTTAAAAATAAAGTTTCTTTAAAAATATTTTCTCTGCACGAATATTTTTTGCACTTACCATATATAAAAATTTGATTTTATTGGGTTGTCCGGAAAGTTCGTGCCGACTAACCTATATAATTTAATAAATGTATACTAAAATTTAAATTTTCTGCTTTTAAATTTTCCTTCAACATCGGCACGAACTTTCCAGACAACCCAATATATGCTCGTTTTTTATGTTACGCTCTTTATTTTATTCTTATATAGATTTTATAAAAGTTCTTTTTTTCATGACGTTTTATTTTGATATCCTTGATAAATTTCATGAATTACTAAAAATAATAGATATATCGAACTCTTGAAACAAAATTAAGAGAAACTAGTAATGTCCTGCGGAGGAGGTGAATTCAACTACACGTCGAAACTCCATGAAAACCGTATTAAAGTCGAACGGTTTTATGAGCGTCAATTTACGATGACGACCAACATCTTTTTGCCTCTCTTGTGTAAAAAGCGCGGATGTAGGCTACGGCAAATTTCCGCCTGTTCTCTGTTTTAGAGATCTTTATCCAAAACTGAATATGTAAAAATCGACAATCCCAATGGAGTTTTATCTTTGTTTGCCACGAGAAAGGTACTTTGCCACCTTCAGAATGTTAAAAATCCACTAAAATATCTATAAAGTTGCCAAAACGGTAAAAAATATAAATAAAAAATTTGTTAGATTAACTCAAACCTACATTTTCAAGAAAAATAAAACAATAAAAAATATAATCATGTAAATACATATAGTATAACAGATAATATAATTCAGAAAAGAAATAAACGAGATAATATTCATAGCTTAAACCAAGTCGAAAAGAAAAAAAAGACAGATTAGAATTTATTCCAGTTTATTGTTTAAAATTTGCTATGGTAAATGAGATATTCGCTGGTTTTATAGCAGAGATGAAAGGATTAAGATAAAATAGATTTGTAGAATAGATTTATCCCCTTATATACGAGCAAACAGACTATGTATTTTATACACATGTGACATGATCTATTGACATAATGTCCCAGAACTTTTTATCATGATATTTGTTATTGTAGAAATCCACAAAAAATAAAGTTTATTAAAATTTCATCGATTTACAATAAATCGAAATCATTATCGTTATTATTATTATTAATATTATTGCGTCATATCGATAAAAACTTAAAAATTAAATATACATATATAAAAATTCATCACAGTGAAAGATAAAACGTAACATCAATTATAATATGAAAATGATAATAAAAAATAACATAAAAATATAGAAATAAATGTAAAAATAAAAAGTAAGGTAAAAACAAATTCATAAATAAAATAATTGCAAAATATTTTTAACAAGATATAAAGTTATATATCAATCGATGGAGATCCATGATTTCTGTCGCTAAGAGAGGAGTAATGTCTCATCCTGCGGCGGGGAAAAGCGATAAACCATGAGCTTGTCGAAGAGAACAATATGCTCACGTGAGAATTTCAGCAAGAGAAAAGAGTTCGAAAGGTCAATGTCTCCCTTCGGGGGATTACAGCAAGTCTTACCCGATATTGCAAAGTGTACTTTCTAAAAATACCAATCCCGTTTCGGGAGATAGGCGACTCTTTTCAGAATATGCTGCGCTCGATTCGAAAATTCGCGATTGCAACACAGGCAGACAAGAGAGAACTTTCGATGTCAACTGCACACATGACGAATCGACCTCGAAATGTAATTTCATTGAAGTTAAAACGATGTGAAATTAACAAACGTATAAGAGATTTAATTTCTTCTGGAAGCCAATAGAAAAAATAATAGTAAAATAAGAAACTACACATCACATTTTTCTCAAACACATCACTTTTTTTTTTAAATGTTTAACGCTTAAATAATAATAGGTCAGAGATGTTTTTAATCGATGCAACTAATGCGACTCAAAATTCGCGGATCCTCGTAAGCTTCAGGATCCGCAGGCTCCGGTGCGTGGTAAACATTTATGAATTTTTTACTGCAATATTATACACAGATCTATGCTGTATATAGGAATTGCCTTGGATTAATGATAACTCGAGCTCTCTCTCAACTTTATCTTTACAACTTTATCTTTACGAATCTATAGCAGAGCCTTAAAATCGTTACTATAATAGGTATAAATTGTTCATTCCCTGATCTCTGTGCTCGATTAAAGAGAATGAACATATCAGCATCTCTCTCTTTAACTTCATCAACATCTCTCTTCAGCTTAACATTTAGAAAGAGAAAGATGGTGCAAGCTGTCTCACTTTTTCTAAATCAATAATAATAACTTCGTTAGGAGTGCGTAATCTATTTTTATTATGTCTGTGATCCGTCGTGATGTAAATCGATGAAAATTTACAGCGCACACGATGAATTTATGTTGTCACTTTAAAGAGAACAGAATTATTTTCGCTCCGCCTCCGAACGGGACGAAAAGAAGAGCAAACATAAAGACCCGATGCGAGACAAGGGCGGCGTAACGTTATCTCTGTCCCAATTATACGGCTTTAATTACGGCGAATTACCGTTCTTTTTCTATCTTTTTCACCGGCGAACCGTGACGCGATACTCGTAAAACCCGTAAGATTTCTGCACTTTGCGAATTTGAATCTTGTCTTTTTAATTGAATTTTAGATATCGAGGAGTTTACCTTGACAGACTACTTTATCCCGAATAAAATGCTTATTAATTAGAAATTTGTGAATATATTTATGTGAGAAAAGAAGAGAATAAGAATCCAAATTTGTTTATTAAAATGTTTATTAAAATTGAAAATTAAATCTTTTTAACTGTACGCGATAATTTGACAATGTCTAATATTTAAATTTAAATTATATTATATTTTATAAGATCGTGAGGAGGACAACCTATAGAAATCAATATCTTAAACGGTTTAGCTGGATCTCAAGTGTATGATTATGTGTAAATTTATATACTACGTAGTCCTTTAAAATGCGCACCGAAATGATTTGTCGATCTTGAAACGCAAATTCTACTAAACTATCGCAGTAATATAACGAGTCAAGTTCTTTAAAAAGAATTTGAATTTAGATAATTACTAATTGAAAATACGTAAAGTTATTTATTTGAGCAAAAATCCAATAAAATTTTTATAAAACATTTAATTTCAAATTTTCAGAAAAAAATTCTGGAAGTTCTGAAGCTTTAAAGTCCACTTTAAAATCCACTAGCTCTATAATTTTTCACAAAATTGATAATAGAATTCGCAATATGTATATAATTTTATACTCTTCGTATATTCTAATATACGATATATGTACATAGACTTCGTCTCGAATTATAGATTAACAAAAATAAGACCTACATAAAATAAGGTAGTAAGAACGATAACATTGAAATTTTATTTCTTCCTACTGAGCATAACGGCTCGAAGACTCGTGCGGATCCTTTATTTTTGATGAAGCTAGGAACGTAGAAAACAGCACGCACATTGTGTTCTCTCACTCTAGCTGTTTGGAGTTCACGACAAAATTTATGCTTCCCGTCGCGCCGTGAGCGACACACACAAATAATTCGCGAATCGTCC
>NW_012130069.1:5698560-5700507 GCF_000143395.1 Atta cephalotes | reverse complement strand
TACTATATATATATATATATATATATATATATATATATGTGCGCGCGTCCTTGTGTCCTTATAACCGAACGCGTGCGTGTCTCGCCTATAAAACTCATTCTAGACGATCTATCATTCGCAACTTCACAAAAGAATTTTATTTTGACTTTATTCGAGATTACGTATACAGAATATTATAGTTGAATATGCAGACGTCTGTTATATAAATATCTACATGGCATACTCACATATTTCTTCTACAATGAATTCTTCTACAATGAATTTGACACGATTACTATATGTAAATGATTTAAGTCCTTTAACAAGCGTATTGTCCATTTTCGCGATGTGGTATTGTTATTGTTTAAAAAAATTCTTATCGTGTAAAATAACTTCTCTTACGCTTTCTTAAACAGATCTAATGTTGCTAACCGAGAGATAGAGAAAAAATTACCAAAACAAGTTTACGTTTACGCTGCCGCAAGTATTGCGGGTGCACACACGTTCGTAAAATCTTTTTATAGCACGAGAAACATATAATACTTTCAAAGATTTTCACTGATTTGCGCGACGTCCTTCACCCATTTTTCAGTTTTATTGCTAATCCATTAAATGTATTAGAAAATGAAGATGTAAATACTATTTATGTAATAAATTTACATATTTTTGTATATTTTATATATATGGTCTCATATAAAGTAAAAATTAATAACGATATAAATAGAACTTTAAAAGCACATTATCGATATTTTTATAAATTCTGATAGATAAATTTAATCTGAAAAAAAAAGACTAAAAAACCTCATGATTTTTACAATATGATACTAAAAACTCGTTGGTAAAACTTTCACAAGTTTGTAAAAATTTCTATAAATTTTTATACAGTCCAGAACAATACAAAATAGATTGAAGCTCAAAGGCTTAGGAGGCTAATGAAAGGTACAAAATTCCACATAGCCGACAAAGGAACAGTATAAAATTATACTGCACTTTTATGTCTAAATAATTTAAAAATTGCGACAAAAAGTAAAATTTTCCACTTGACAAAATTGTATGGTTCAACACGCATCATCGTAAGATGATGACGTAATAATATTTTTTAAAAAGAAAGAAAATTGCATTCATGGCGATACAAGGTTGGGCTCCTTTATATATGTAAAGGCAAAAATGAAGTGATTTGGGAATGTTGCGTAGGTAGAAAATGCCATAGATGCAGAGTGCAGGCTTAATATTTTTCGAGCAAATATTTTGCCAACGTGAAGATCACATTTTGCGCTTCTTTCTAGTTTTAAACAGTAAAATAACAGAGCTTTGATTATTATTTAACCGACTACTATTATTTAACCGATGATAGTATCATTATAGAACAATTATTGTACATAATCGAGCGTTTCATATTGCAAGAAGATAATCAAACATTCGGTTAAATAATTGGATAATCAATCTTCTCTCTGCTGCATACGCCATAAATATTTGCAAATGACAGGCGAACTTGCTGAGCGATATATCGACGACAGTTCTAGATAGAGAGAACGATTGCCGTTGGCGTTTCGAAGAAAATGAGAGACGAAACCTTAATGGAGACGAACGATTAATAGGGATCGAGACCTTCCTAAGCCCGCATCTTCTCCCTCATCATAAGGAGCTGACATACGGGCGTGAATTTGTAAGATAACTCGATTCTAAGGAACACGGAGAAAGATTTTATGAATTTTCAAAGAATCGTAAAGCTTAACAATATTTTCATGACTCTATGTGATTCTCAGTTAATAGCAAAATAACAAGAGAAAAATGCTTCTCAATTACAATTTTATTTCTAACTAAAAATTTTATTTCTAACTAAAATTTCTAAGTGAAATTGCACATTTATAGACAGACTAAATTATTCTTAACAAAAATTAAAGTGAAAAAATAGATAATAAAAGATCTCTCCCTCCCTCCTTTCCCTCCCTCTCTTTCTGTCTCCCC
>NW_012130069.1:5687853-5695757 GCF_000143395.1 Atta cephalotes | reverse complement strand
AAATAATATAAAATTCCCCTTTCTCGAAATTTGTACTAAACACAAAATTTTATTATTTTTCGCTAAAAATGCAATTCTTTCCAATTCATTTATTTCTAAACTTTCAAAAATTTATCGAAAAATGCACAATTCTCAAATATCTCAATATTTCTGCTTAATTCCTCAAATTGTGGCGTATATTTTTTTTCGACGTGTCAATCGACGTCATTAAAAAGCGGAGTAGAGCCAAATTTACGACATACTAAAAAAAAAATAAGGAATAAAGACGAAGCAGCCAATTTATTAATGATGAACTACTTGGTTTACAGCAAAGCTGAGAGATGATATAATTGGATTTGCAAGAGAAAGAGAGAGGAAATGATACGACAACAGGGGGAGAGAGGAGAAAGAGGCAGAAAGGGAGTAAGGGGAGAAAGAAAGAGTCCATTACCGTTCAAGGGCGTCAATGTCTCGCGATTGAATTTAAAATGCTAATACAACGCGGAGAGAGAAATGACAATATGGCTCTTTCGAGAAAGGATACGGGTGAGGAAGGGAGATTTACCTTACGTGCGCACAGATAAACGATTCCGCTGCGTTAAACAAACATATTGACGCGTATATTGTTACGATAGCGATATTATCGAGCGGAATTATTCGTATACGCCATTAGACGATACTGATCTTATTATTGCAATGACTGATAAATACGTAATCAATTTATTTCGTATATTACACATAAGTCCATTTTCTAAGCTATTTTTATGGCAAAATCAAAGATTGTACTTGAATTAAAATAAAAAGGAGAAAATGAAGTATTTTTTTATTTGTATATTCCTCGGAATTAATTCAAATTATTAATTTAAAATATTATAAAAATATGAATGATACGAATTATGTAATATACGTTAAATTATTATATGCACGTATCGCTTATGTAATATTAAAGTAAAAAATATAATTCTCTCTAAAGTAAAACTTAAAAACAGTTGTTTGTCACAACATCTCTCTTAAGGGACTCGCTCCAAAATAAACAGATATTCGCGTATCCACATTTATGGCATGTCTAACGTCTTATTCAGGCGACAAAAATTACGGAGTACGAGAGAAACCGTTCATTAGCAAAAGCGAAACGTGTGATTTAAGTTACCCGATGATTATCCACGCTTCACATAAAAAATTTTCCCGCCTGTTCCGAAAGGCACATTCCACATGAAAATGTTTCTTCAGATTCAACACTTTTTAATGCTCAAATTTATCTTCAAATAATATATAAGTATTATTAAATGTTAGAAAAATCACTCAACGCAGGAACATTTAGTGATGATCGTGTCGTATAATGGTGATCATTAATTTTAAATAATGCCGATTAAGCTTCAAAAATGTAAGCATATAACAAAATCATTGTTCACCTAAGTTGGATTTAAGTTACCCGATGATTATCCACGCTTCACATAAAATAGTGTAAAAAATTAAGACTTTGACGGAATTATAAAGAAGGAATTAGTTAAATAAAAATATTTAATATGAATATTCAATTTGATAATTTTCGGCAAATGAGAAATTCATTTTATTCCTCTCTTATTATCCTTTATAATTCTACAAGAATTTTTTCAACAATTATGTCGTTACATTTATGTTACATCTACATTATACACATATATTTAATCATATTGTATATAAAATTATATTTATAATATACTATCTTGTTTATATTTAACGCAATAAAGATATTTATTTTTGTCGCAATGATAGCGATGATAATCTCGTTTATCACTATAAAATATAACCAATTTACAACACACACATACACACACACACATTAATACGATATTAATATACAGTCACTGCCAAGTTGGCTTTCATTCGCAAGTAACATGATACCGAAATTATATGAAAAAAAACGATCGTACAATTTTCAATATTTCGAGAGTTAAAACCTGTGGCATACTGTGATGCAGTTTTCCTATGGGATTGTTCGCACATTTTAATAAATTACTAGAAATTTTAGTTCTGTGTGATGCAATTCTAGTAATTTACTAACATGCAAGCAGTCCAGCAGGAAAAATGGACTCATGCGCCGTAGATTTATTTTAATTATAAATAATCATAAACTGGAATATTTTTAAGGTTTAACGAAAAAAATTGATTGTCACATCACACGTTTTTGATTTTAACCTTCTAACAATAATTATGGAGCAGATAACATCGAGGTGATTACCTTCGTAACTTTGCATAGCAAATGTGTGAGATAAGATTATTATTCTGCAAAGGTTATCAACGTCGGAGGAAGTTTGCCAGCGAAAGCAAACATCGGAGACGTGCAATTTAATGCCAAACTGTTTATGTACTTGATAAAAAAAATGCAGCGAAAATTTATTAATTTTCAATTTTCTTTCATTGTCACTATTTTCTTCTAATTTTAATAATAATTTCTTTCGATGTTATAGATTTAGAACATTTTTCGTGAAAAATTTAATTAACATATAACATAACATGTATACTTTTCTCACATTATATTCTTGCGAAATTATTATATAATTTTATGTTATAAATGTAAAAATTTACATTATTTTTCTAAAATAAATTTCTTTGTTTTAATTTAGATTCCTACTGTCTACAATTATTTCAATTAAATATTCTTTCTTTTTTTCCTAAGCACTTTTAGAGTTTTTTTTTCATCCATGCGATTTTAACATAACATATAAATATCGTATATAGAATGGTACTCTATTATGCATCATATGTGTATAATTTAATAATGATAACTTTTTAACTCGACATGTCTATCTTGCGATACCCAATTCATTCATCTCATCGAAAGAAAAATATATGATAATATTACTCTAAGAAAACGTACAAAGTAAGAAAGTTTATGTATGTGAATATTTAAAATTCAGAAAACAAAAATAGCATGAAACATGAACTATCTTTTATAATTTATTTAATTTTTACATCAATCATTTTTACCATCTATAACTGTCAACTTCAGTTTGCAAAAATATAAATGTTATTCATAATTTCTTAATGAATAAGAATTTCGAATTTATTTATATGTATACATACAGACGTATGAAGTAAACAATTTTTTAATAAATAACCACGAATGGTGTTCTATATTAATAACTATATTTTTGTATAATTTTGTGTCTCATAATATTAATTGCCTATTACCAGTTATTATTATATTGACATCGCTAATATCATATATTTCATTATTTTCTAAAACTTTTAAAGCAAATCTCTGTAGAGTAAAATCTCATTCTTAAACATTAAAAATTAAATTAAATTACTCTTTTTCAAGATTGATTCAATTTTCGCTCTTTAGACTGAAATTCTCCAAAGAATTTAAAGAATAATTATAATTTCCTTTATCTCTCTCAGCTCTATTCGGGATAAAAAAAGGATTTAGAAAAGGTGATTAATCCCTAAAGTATTCATCGCGTTTAAATCTTGCCCTTCTCTATTCTATTATTAAATAGTGAAAGATTTTAAATGAAGGGATTTATCGGAGCGGATATATCAATATATCAAAGGTAATCGCGAACGAGAAATCGGCAGCTCTCTGAGAAATAAATTATTTTCGGGTGCGCGTTCTAAATTCCGAAATAATTTATTCCGGGCTAATACACACAAATCGCGGCGGTTGCTACTCACGTTCGTTCGTCCGTATGCTGCAAGTTGTGTATCTCATAAACGCGATAATAGATAGCCAACTTCAAAGACACGCGCTTAGACACGAACGATTGCACATTCATATTCATGAGAGAAGCGCACAATACGCGAGTGCCTCGTCCCATTTATTCCCTCTCGCGAACACCAGTTTCGAGGAAAGAACTTGCTCGAAAGTTCAGAGCATTGAGAGATAAATGTGAGATAAAATGTAGGAGTAAGAAAATAAAATGTGACAAGCAAATATAGATACAATAGAATAAAATAAATAAGGAGAATAATATTTTTCAATAAAATAAAAGGAGGAAAGTAATAATATTCATAAAACCAATGTAGAAATTATTCTCTGAAATAATCCGAATTTGTCATTATTAATCTTCAATATCAAAATTAAAAGATTTAAAAGAAGAATAAAGAAGAATATTAGCAATGTGTACAATGCGATAATAATTACGAAAAGTCAACAATAATATTTATTACAAGAATATGTTTATTTATTATGATTTACGTACGTAATATTCATTAAAAAAATTATTTAAAATAGTTAACACTTCAATTATAATAATTAATGAATGGCATTGTGAAATGTTTAAAATACGAACAGATACCTGAGTAAACGCTTCTAAAACATACATCGAATGAAACAAACAAGTTTTAAATCCTCCCTCTCTCTCGTACGTCAAATGTTTTCTCAGCGAATAAGAGCGAGTATACACGAGGCGCATTTAACATATATTCCCCCGAGCTCTTGTGGCAACATTGCAACTATGATGGCAGCGAAGTTGTACTTCGTGGCGTCGCGACCTTGAGCAATTGCGAGTCCGTGACTATAAAACCCACGTAAATCAATCCAAATCGCGCTTGCGATTGGTCTAACTTTAGAGCATCGCGATGTCGCGATTTGAATCTTACGTGTAGCCGCAATATCGAAAAATTCTTCATGAGAAGAATCGATCGCGCTTGATCGCGGCTGATCAAGCGTGACTGTAAAACTAAGTACAAGATATTATGTCAATCCGACACGTAATAACCTTATCAGATATAACGTCAAGACGTAACATACTGCCGCAATCTCCCTTCGATCTCGCGTAATGCCCTCGATATATCGAATGCGACTTTGATCTCGACATCTCGTAAGCCGATTTTAAAAATTATTAATACATCTGTTTGTCGTACTTAAAGTTGCAAGTTTCATTTACTTATTTTTTATGAAAACACTCCTTCGACAATAATATATTATAGTAAATATATTGCATATAATATATATATATATATATATATATACACACACACAATATGTATGTACACTGAAAAAGAATACTAAATTTTAATAAATATTTGTTTGAATAGTTCTAAATAAATATTTATTGTAAACACTATTCAAAGAAATATGGTACAAGATTTAATACATTTTTTTCAATGTATAGTATAATTATATATAATATAATTTATTCCCACAAATTGACGTAAATATTTTACATATTACATTATAATGAAGAAAAACAATTTTATTAAAAAATAATATTTATTTTTATAAACAATTTCAATATATTTTGTAAGTCTTCTTTTAGCTTTTATTACCAACTTATCCAAGAAAATGTAATAAGGATGTTGTATATGACACAGCCAAGACTGTAGTAATAGATCTCGGCATCTTTCTATATTTCTATGCAAAATTAGAGAAAGACTAGAGTTTCCGATAATATTAAGAAATCGAAAAAAAAAACATAGATAGGTTACGATTACGTTAAACGGATCGCGCGATGTTATCGAACACGCGCACTTCGATCGTTTCGCGTGCGCAACGTCACGCCGTACGTTGCGCACTTCACGCCGCTCTCGAAGCGCACTTCGACCAAATCTGGCCAAAAGTCGCGAAACAATTCGCAATCTGTCCATCAATTTCAGTCACGATCTGAGAATTTATAACTGTGTTTATTGCGAACAGAATCGTGTTTATTATGGCAAACACGTGCTCCAAATTCAACGCGAGAATAATTTTTCTTCCTTCGGCAGTTACCTCCTCTCGTCGCAATCGGTTTATTGCGACGGAAGTTTTATTGCATTTATTTTACAGATTAGAAGAAAGGGATAGACATTTCAATTTTAAAAGTGCGATACACTGCGTATCGGATTCCTACCTTCCCGTATCCGGAAGCCGTGTTCGCACTTCGCGCACTGCGCACACACTTAAATCCGCTCGCCGTTCAAGATAACATCCACTTAACCTCCTCCGTCGGCCGCCGGCGCGCGACTGTGGATAATTCGCGGTCGCGACCGGCCTAGATATATACCGGCTATATTTAGCCCGCGTCGTCACCGCGGCGTGCGCCGATTGGCCAGCGGTGACGTCGAGCAACGCCGCGATTGGTCGCACAGCGACTCCGCGAATACGCTCCGGCGACCCCGCGGCCCGCGCGCCGTTCGTCCCTGCCAAGGAGGGCCGCCGGAGCTGGCTGGCTGGCTGGCAGGCTGGCAGGCTGACTGGGCGCGACGCCTCGGTCGCGACATTTGTTGACATGAAACTGTCAGGGAGAGTACGCGCACCGCTCCCTTACTGCGCCACGCCGGCACATTCGATCCGCGTGCGTGTCGCGCTCCTCTCTAGACATTCCTAGAGCGCTCTATTCTGCCAGAAACGTCAGTCTCCTGACAACATGAAGGATTTGTAAATTTTTGCTGACGCGGCTCCCACAGCCGCTTGGAAAAAAATAGACAAATAAAATGATGTGGAAACACAGTTAATGATGAATGACCATCTCGCGAAAAAAAATAGAACGAACAAGTTTTGTGAAAAATATTTACTTTACATTCTAATTTACAAAATTAAAAACCTTAATATTACGTTAATTACAGCTTCGTTATAATACTTCGTTATAATACTTCGTTGTAATACAATTAATGAAGATGTTATTAGTGTGTATTCCATAGAGAATAGATTTAATTTCAAACAAAGCGTTAAATAAAACACATAGAAACCTTAAGCTCCTGATAATACGAAAGATTTTTAGATTTTTACTGATTCAACTCGAAGAAAAATAGATAAACAAACTTTTTGAAAAGTATTTACGTGAACTTCATGTCCTAATTTACAGAATTCAAAATTGCTTGATAATAATTACAGCTGCAGCGTTTACAATTAAAACAAATATAATTAGCGTTTCACAGAGAATATATTTCAGACAATGCGCATGCGTTAAATAAAACACAGATGGACAAATAAAAAATGGGAAGTTAAAATTTTTTTGAAAAATAAAAACGTTTAATGATTTGATGAATGTACAGAAATTAATTCTCGTGAATTTTTATTAATTGATAACTTAATTAATAACTTTTTCTGTGATCTCTTTAATTTATTCTATAATTAATTCTTTTGCCGCGTATTGCAATTAATTTTCTTTTTGTCAATTAATAACAATTTTTGCGATCGTTGACTTCTTTTTTTGATCGCAACAATGATTATAGATCGATCGAACAGGATCGAATATATCATGGCGATCGTCGCAGGTGTGCGGGTGAACAACACAGATTTAGCGTGTGGTCAGGTTGGGTGGGTAGGCGAGATTTATGGCGAATAGAAGCGCGACGGTAATGGACGATCATTATTATCGCGGCCTGCCGAGTCTATTAATTTACTCGCGATAGAGGCTTTCGAAAAGCCTTGAGACGCGCTGCTGCACAGTGCCCTGCCCTGCTCGCAACTATCCTATGAAATCACGCTCAGCCCGTTCCTCAGTAATGCCGCATTATGCGAAAATCGCGCGCTAAAATTAGTCACAGACAATTATTGTACGCGCCGTGAGAACAAGAGATGGATTTAAGATGACTTCGATCAAACTTTGATCAATATGTCCATTTATGTCCATTTCCATCAATGAAAAGATTAACTTTAAACTTAGCTTTAATTTACTCTTTATCTTTTTCTCATTTTCGAAATTAAAAAAAAATAAGAAGTAACAGTTAAACAGAGATTAAAATTAAATTGGTAGAAATGGACAGACAGTTAACAATTAATTTAGTTGACAATTAATTTATCGAGTTAATTCTTTTTATTTTTAATACATAGATATCATAGATTAAAAAAGTAATAAATCATATAGTTCAAAATTTTGCAAATCTAATTAAATTAATTAGAATTAATGTTAATTAATAACTTATCCTGAAGTTTTTTTATAAATTTCGTCATACTTATTATTTATAAATAATTTAATTTTAGTTTAATCTCTCTCTCTCTCTCTCTCTCTCTCTCTCTC
>NW_012130069.1:5678979-5684385 GCF_000143395.1 Atta cephalotes | reverse complement strand
CTTTTGAATAATTTGTATTGTTTGGTAATGTAAACCCTAAAAAAAGAAATCGTTTTGATTTTTTTTTATTTTAGATGAATATAAGCGCTACATTGCCGACAGGCGATTTCAACGATTGGAATAACATTATTATTGTATTGGAATAACATTATATCTTAAATACACATTGTTTTTTAGTAAAAAAAATTTTTTAATAGTTCAATATTATAATCGCATATCCTGAAAAATTTTTTAAAATTGGTCGTATAATTTCCTAAAAAGAAATTTCAAGATCACCTTATTTTCAGCGTTACATAAGGTGCCTTTCTTAAAAATGATATTTTTAGTGAATATAGATTATAGATAATTAGTACAAAAATCTATACTTGTACTAATTAGCTGTCTATAAAAAAATCTGTATTCATATTAAGATTTGATGTGTATAGAGATATGTATATTAAGATATTTATTTGTTATGTATAGAACAGAGAAAACAAAAACTCTTCTACCAAAGTTGCGATGGGCGACACTAGGATATCATCATAATTGGGATACGAAATTATACTCTGAAAACTCAAGAAGCAACATGCCGACAGAATTATCTGGTCTAACATCCGTTTTGGCAAAAGCATTAGGTTTCTCAGACTTCAAAGCAGAAGCTGCGATTGTAAATTATTATCGAATGAACTCGACTTTAGCAGGGCATACAGATCATTCGGAGATGAATATTACTGCGCCGCTTTTTTCTATAAGTTTCGGGCAGATGGCAATCTTTCTGATTGGTGGTCTTAAACAGGAAGATCCGGCTAATGCTATTTTTCTGCGGAGTGGAGATGTAATTATAATGTCGGACAACTCCCGTCTAAGATATCACGGGGTGCCGCGGATTTTAGCAGCATCGAAAGCACCGTGGGATGATAATTACGAAGACAATTGCGAAAGCCCCGCGTACAACCTGGATGATTGGCACAAAGCACGGATTTACATTGCCGAAGCTAGAATTAATATGAATGTAAGACAAGTTTTGAAACCTGGGCAGATTATATTATATTAAACTACATTGTAATTTTTTGTACATAAGAGTATTAAAGTATTTATTTTGACAAAAAATACAAGATTTATATTTCCCATATTTGAAAATCACCTTACATATTTAATTACTTTCAATTCCAATTACATTTATGATTTTATGTCAGAATGTGAATATTAAATTAAAATTTATATATTAATATATAATTATATGCACAATTTGTATATATATGAACTAACAAAATTATATAAGAAAATATAAGTTATAAATTATATTATCATATTAAATTAATTATAAATAAATAGATTAAGTAATAATATAGTTTTAAAGTTTTCGCATTATTTGTTACGTTACTTAATTTTTATTTGTTTTGAACTGCTTTGGTTTTTAATTATGCACATATATGTACACATTCATTTTTAAAATCACGCGCCATTGGAAACGTAATCACTAGATTTCCGGTCTCTCATGTCAGCTGATCAATCCCGTTCCTGTCTGCTGATGCACAGTGGTCGACAATGTCGGGCAAAGACAAACTACCAATTTTCCCCTCTCGGGGGTAAGTTTCTTACTTTAACAAACTAATAATTGTAAAATCTCAATGATTTCACTTATATATTATATGTCATTATTTATCCTTGAATAGAATTCCGTCTTAAAACATACCTCAACATTACACTGGGTGTAACTCCAGCATTCAACTGTTAAAAGAATGTGAATTTGTATTTAAATATCCTAATTCTCTTTTATTTTGCTAGAATGTGTTTTATATGGAAAGAATATTAATTTCCAAATGTTTCTTGCACAGTTATTATTTTTTTAAGAGACATTCATCAAAATTATTCATTTAAGAATGAGATTGAATATTTTTTATATTTTCCTATTTTGCAAAAATATGTATGATAAATATATGTAATTTACGAATTTGTATATTTGATGACATAATCCAAAATTTATAAATAGTAATAGTAATATATTTTAAGTACAAAAGGCTAATATATTTTAACGATTGAAAACTGAAGATACTAGTATGTTTTAGAAATTTATAGTGTTTTAATAATATTAAGTATTTATTTATTGTAAATTGTACACATTATTAAATCTGTATGTTTAGGGCCCAAATGTTAATGAAGTCTCGCTTACAAGGAGCACAAAAAGGACATGGATTGCTGAAAAAGAAGGCAGATGCACTGCAAATGCGTTTCAGATTAATATTGGGAAAAATCATAGAAGTATGATTAATTTTTTATTGTTAATTTTATATCTTTATTGTACATTATTTATTGTACACTATCAGATTCTGTTACTTAGTTTTAATTTGACTGTATCTAACTTTATACATATTGTTATTTATTTATATGTATATATATCATATATATTTAAATCATTCTTTTCTTATTTTTAGACCAAAACTTTGATGGGTGAAGTGATGAAAGAGGCGGCCTTTTCATTGGCCGAAGCAAAATTTGCTACAGGAGACTTCAATCAGGTGGTATTGCAAAACGTGACGAAAGCACAGATCAAGATCCGTTCTAAGAAAGACAATGTCGCCGGTGTAAATCTACCTATATTTGAATCCTATCAGGATGGGACAGATACTTACGAATTAGCAGGTCTGGCCAGAGGCGGTCAACAATTGGCTAAACTGAAGAAAAACTATCAGCGAGCAGTGAAATTGCTCGTAGAGTTGGCATCGCTGCAAACAAGTTTTGTCACTCTGGATGAAGTTATTAAGATCACGAATCGACGTGTCAATGCAATCGAGCACGTTATTATCCCACGAATTGAGAGAACGTTAGCTTATATTATTTCAGAGCTTGACGAGCTTGAAAGAGAAGAATTCTATCGGTTGAAGAAGATTCAGGACAAGAAGAAGATTGCCAAAGCAAAGGTATAATTAGATCTTATTCTACTAATATTTTATTCTATTATTATATATTTATAATAATTTTTAATTTTACTAATATTTTTGTTTTTATTGATTAACATAATTTCTAAGAACATATTTCAAGAAGATTTTATATTTTACTAATTAATAATTTGAATATTATCTAAATTTTCTTCTGCTTAGGTTGAAGCAGAAAGAGCAGTATTAATTGCAGCCGGACATAATTTGGATGCTACAAATTTGCTCGACGAAAGCGACGATGATGTGCTGTTTTAAATACTGTAAATAATATTATTATAAATATTAAGGTGTTAATATATCTAAATAGAAAGAACATCAATTTATGTCGGCATTACGACAGTCTCGTTTGTACATTTTAGAGAATGTCGTTGGAAATCTCTTTTTCGCTTAAAAAAAAAATCACTGTTACTATTTTTGTGTATCTCTTAAAAAATACATTTTACAGTATTTGTTGGGCAACAATTTGTATAAATGAATAATTATATATCATGTAGATCATGTAGCATACAACAGTAACACTATTATTTTTAAAAAATATTTTAATTCTAAATAACAAAGAATATTTAATTCTATATACATAAATCATTCCATCATCATTTATATTATTTTCAGCTTTTATGATGCGAGATAATTGTATGATCCGATAATATAGTAACGATTATAAATATAATAAATATGTATATATGTATTTTTGTACAATTTTTTACCAATTATCGATCACTATGGTTTATTTCATCGTTCTTATTCTGTTCTTTTCAAATTTCTATAAGAACATAAAAGAGATATTTTAAATAGAAGGAAATACCGAGTCATTGATCAAGTGCCATCTTGCAATTTGTATTTGATTTATTCAGTAAAATCGATTTCAAAATTAATCACGATCTGCTTGAATGAATTCATTATTTTTAAATTGAAATCGATATAATTTTTTACTAAATTGAATTTTTACTAAAATTAAAATTTATTTGCTATAAAACACATCGCTATAATTACATCCGCTAATAATTTTTACATTTACATAAAAATTGCGACATGGCAAATAATAGTAATATTTTTAAAAAATTGATTAAAATACAAACTGACGATTTTGTTTTGCAAATTGTGTATTAGATTAATCAGATTATTTTAATTTAACTTTGATTAATCTCTTTAAATGAATTGATTTCTCAATTAACATGGCACAATTGGCGTGTACAACTGACCCAGTGTACTCGTCAGTTAACTAGGTCGATCAATATTATAGGGTTGGAAGGGATAGACAGGAGGTAGATTTCTCATACGAGTGGTGGTGACCACCCTTCTTCACTAAGAGGAGATGCGCGTGTGGAAATTGCTTTCAGTGCGCGGCGGAAAATTCGTCCACCCAAAACATGTCGTCGTCTTCTAGCGAGGATTGTTTCACGATCGTGGATGTGCCGGAGAATCGCTATGACGAGGCAATCCACCATCTGAGATGGAACTTTTTCGCCGATGAGCCGCTTAATAACGCTATAGGGCTTTGCGCGAGAGGGGAATCTCAGCGCGCACTTGAGCGACACTGCCTTCTCACCTTGAAGCAGGGTTACTCCAGGATGCTAATGGATAAGAAGGGAGCGGTGAGCGAGATCTCTCACAAAATATATATATATATATATATATATGTAACATTTCTTACTCAGTTATTTATTTGCTTCGTTATTTATTTTTAGAAATAATAAAATTAAAAATTAATTGTTTCAATTCTTTTCATTTTTATTTGATATCTCGTTATTTCTTACAAAATCTTAATAATCTAATATTTTTTTTATATATTCTTAATGATTTGTTTATAATTAATCTTGTTGTTCTATTTAAATTTTTTGTACTAGAGTTAATATAATCTGATTTATTGTTACTATATGCATTTACAGGAATAAGAACAGATTGTTATAAACATTTAGTAAAAATTTAAAGATAATTAATAAAAAATATAAATATATCTATTAAAAAATTAAGTAAAAAAATTTTTTATGATTAATTGGTATGGTATTGGCAGAAATAAATTAAGTACAAGTGACTTACAAATGTATAATCTTTCATAATTACTATAAAAATATTTATTTTATATATAAATAGGCATAAACTTGCAACAACTCGTACGCACATACCGAAAGGAAAATTATTTTCCTTATTTTTACAATTATGGTCATAAATATCGAACATTTTTCTTTCATTGCATATAAGAGATTTATCTTGCAATCAATAGATTGTGCACTTCCCTGAATATAACTCATAAGAATAAAATAATCAATTATAGCAAAATTGTATATTATCAATCTATTGTATAATACAATAATATATAATATAAATAACATAATAATATAAATAATTAATAAAGAGCAATAAAAATTCTCAAAGTATTTGATAATATTCCTGAAGATAACTGAATTCCTGAAAAAAATGTTATATGTATATATATATATATATATATATATATATATATATATATATATATATATATATATATATA
>NW_012130069.1:5667164-5677166 GCF_000143395.1 Atta cephalotes | reverse complement strand
ATTATTTAGAAATTATTTATTTGCAAAATAAGAAACCAAAGAAATTTTTAAATTAATTTCATATTTTTTAAATTAATTACTTTATTTATTCTTATAACTATAGTTTCTTTATAATAATAAAATTTGTTAATTATAACCAATCATAATAAAATTAATCATAAAGTTGAGTTTTGTTTATTTTTTTATTTTGGAAAGTTTTAATGTTTGCTGATTTAAAGATAATAAAGTATTATTACAATTGGTTTTCATCAGATAGCAGGAATGGCACTAAACGGAATCCTGAAGAAAGGTGAACGCGAGGAAGAAGAGCGGCGTTTCGATGAATTAGATGATGAAAAATTCAAGATGATCATGAAACTACTCTACAAAGTGAATGATAAGGTCGATTTGTTCGCCAAGTATGATGTGGATGAGTTGTTCGAGTGTCGAATCCTCAGTGTTGACGCAAATTATCGCGGTAAAGGTTTGGCCAGTGTTCTTATGGATGATAGTGAGAAAGTCGCCAAAAATGCCGGGTTTAAGGTAGATTAAACTGGATTTTAATTTATTTGTAATATATTTATATTTTAATTTATTTTTTATATCTATAATTATATATACATTTAAATTTGTCTTTTTTCATTTTATCTCATAAAATCGAAATTAATTTACTTTTTAATGTTTTATTTCAATTTATTTATACGAATTTATTTATCTATTTATATACGAAATGTTTCTAATAAGAATTACTTCTTTCTTTTTTGTAGATAAATAAAATAAATATAATATGTAAAAATTTTATGACATAAATTCGAAAAAAATGTCTTTATCAATTAAGTGACAATATACATATATATATTTACATAACAAATTACATATATATATATATATATATATATTTATTTATTTATTTATTTATAAAGTTATTTTATCGATTTTATGTGTTATAAAGAGATTCCGCATTTTTTTTTTATTTCATTAATTTAAGATTATTGCGTTGGCGTGATCACTGATTTGCATACACAGCACACACTTTCCTTTTGTTTCAGCATGCTTTTCTTCTTAATATGCATGGGATAATTTTTGTTTACTTCTTCACAAGGTATAATTACAATCTATTGCTCGCGCTTATTTTTCTTAAAAGATATTTTTTGCACTTTCATATGTACATTCTCTTGCACAATAAAGAATCAGATTAATATGCTATAAATAAATTAATATGAATTAATAAATAATATGAATAAATGATACAGTAGATAATATATATCAATATAAATGAATATTATACGTATTAATTTATCAATAATTATTTTTATTTTTAATTTTCAAAATTTAGTAGTCAAATTATTCATTAATTTATTGAATGATGTCAGTTCAAGAAGTATCTTAACTATTTAATTCTAGGAAAGTAACTGATATGTAGATAATATCTACCATAAAATCGATTAACGATAATGTTAATTATTATTTCTGTTTCTTATCTCTCAATATTTACAAGTTAAAAAAATGAAAAGTAAATGGATTTATTCATCAGATTGTTTATCTATATTATTAAGCTGATTACAAGGAAAAAAGGCTTATCATAAAAATCAAATAAAATTGATAACGAGATACACAGTTCTTAAAATTATTTTTATCTATCAAAGGGACTTCTTATTTCACTTCACTTATTTTAAGAACTTTTCCAAAAAAACCTTCAATGAGATCTTTTAATTTTATTCAAAATAAAATTTAATAAAAGAAGAATGAAAAACAAATCTGATATAGCATATCACTACAGGTGTGTAAGGCCGATGCAACCAGTGCATTCTCATTAAAAGTCTATCTGAAGCACGGCTACCAGGTGGAAGCAGAAATCTCGTACACGGAATTGGACAAGTCTATCAGACCGGCGCCGCCCCATCAGGCGTTAAAATTAATGGTGAAGTTATTAGATTGAAGATAAAATGAGAAAGTCTGCTTGCTTGGAGAGCTTATAATTAAATTAAATCGTCAACACGAAACCGTAAAGCGTAAAGTAGATAAAAGATATATGTATCATCGTCGTGTCGTGACAATAACAGCACTTAATGTATATCTTGATGTCATGAATGACGTGACATCTTCTCATAGAATATTTATCTAAAAACAAAAGAAAAAAGTGTGTATTATGCGTTTCACGTAATATGTGTCGAAACGTATCCGAATGATATCCGGTATTACTGCCCCTGTGTGTTCTGAAGAAGAAATGTTCGTTGTTAAGAGAAGACAAAGAACAATTATTTAATGAAATTGAATAATTTAACACAGCGAATGGGCGAATCAGGTATAAAGTCGATCAAATGCTTAGACGTCCATTTAGACATTTGATAGACGTCTCATATTCGGATCTTTTATTTCTGCACGGAAGTCAACACGACTCTAAAAGTCAAATCTATTATAGCAAAAAAAGATATAATACAAAATGTAAAATCGTATATATCATTCAATTCTTATATACATTAAAAATCATAAAAATTTAAAACAAACATAAATACCAATGATCAAATTGAATGATAAAATATATATGTATAAGAATCTTCTTTCTAAAAATCCCGTTATATTACAACAATTTTGGAACAAGTAAAATTTTGGAACACT
Source organism: Atta cephalotes (assembly GCF_000143395.1). Classification (NCBI taxonomy): domain Eukaryota; kingdom Metazoa; phylum Arthropoda; class Insecta; order Hymenoptera; family Formicidae; genus Atta; species Atta cephalotes. Next base: position 5,674,568 of record NW_012130069.1, on the reverse strand, counting down.
TTCTAAGAAAACTAACACTTTAATATTATCATTTCTATTATTAGTAATATTATATTTTTGATCCTATACATATATATATTTTTCATAATTAATTTTAAAAAAGAATGGAATATCTATATATGCATGTATGTAACAGTAATTCAGAGAAGATATCTGAAAAGGAAAGCATGAATTACAATAAAATATTGATCTGATCAATTTCTAATAGAAAAAAAAACAAAAAGAAAGTCATAAAATATCAAAGTACCAAATACTATTAAATGTCTTTACATTTCGTGATTCGCTGAAGTCACCGTGAAACATAGTCATGAGGTGAACGTCCAATTATATCTTTTTTTCCCTCCTCCTTCTTTCTCATATCAGCGAAATGCGATGATGTATAAGATCTTTTTCTAACTTATATATATATATATATTTGTTATGTTCTATCGAAAGCGGCAACTTTTCGGTCGTAATACGGAGATGTTGCTCTAGATATAACGGGTCCACATAAATTTAAAAAAAAATTATTCGAGAAAAAAATAGAAGATATTTTTGTCGATGAAACGTGTTACGAAAGAGTATTTATAAAGTATACACGAATTATTTTGTAAGAACATCCGTAAAATGCGAATTATAAAGCGATTTATAATAATTTGTATTACGTGATGTATCCTTTAAAAATAATAAAATTTCGATTTCTTAGCAATTGAAAGGACGTAAAATTATGGCGTGTCTAAAGTTTGAATCTGATTTTAAGTTAGAATTAAATGATTAAAACTAGAATAAAATCCATTTAGATAAGTAATTAAGTTATTTAAATTGCGTTTTTTGTTGTACTTATAAATAATGTGATAATAAAATGTAATGGTGCAGGGATAATCAACTTTATATTATTAAATGCATACTTTATTTTTTATAACTTACAACTTTCTAAAAATTATGCATATCTAATTATACTTAGTCATTAAATATAGTTAAAAGTTTGTTTGTTGTCTGAAATGTTTCTGTAAATTGTTTTGTTTGACTTGCAGCTGCATTAAGTACTTGGCTTGGACTCGCTGGAAGCTTTGAATGTCTCGTGCTGTAATTCGAGCGACTTCAAGTTTTTTTTCTTCAGACCCAAATGATATTTGTTTATGTATCCGCTTGCGTCGGCAATAATCTGAATCTTTTATCATCGCTGTGATTCCCACAGGTACATTCTGTTTATAATAAAGCGCCAAATCACGGTGGACAATTGACTTGCCAGATGGTAGCTTCATCATATAACCCTCGTCGTCTAAAACCTCTAAATCCGATACTTCTTCATCTGGATCGGCATTTTCGGCATCTGGATAGCTAAATAAGTAATTATAAAAAGATGAATACTCGTACATCGTCTCTCCTTCAAACAACATTTTACAATGGCCCTTGTCAATCATATGCATTCTTACTGCTTGTGCGCTTCGCATTTTTCTTCCTGTAAAAATATATAAATTTTTATTTGATTAAATTTTTTTATAATTGTGATTCTTTTTGTTCAATTCCAATTTTTAATCCTTTTATTTCAATCAAATATAAATAATGGAGAAAATAATTAACAAGAAAAAGATTTATTTACCTGAATCATTGCACCAAATACACTTAAATTCAACACATATCTTATATTCCAAATATTTTAACAGGCCACCTAGATCCACGCAGTATTCAAGATCAGGTACGAAAAACGAATGTTTCTTCTCCATGTGTATCATAATGCACTCTATAGATTTATTATGATAATCGCAGAATAAACAATTATCATAAATAATTTGATACTTCAAATCTTCAAACCACTCGTCCGAATCCAAGGATTCTACATCTGAATCTGTTTCAATGTCATCCGTATTCTTATTGGATGAATCTTGTATGCTTGACGACTTTTTACTATAAGCTACAGTTGTATTTTCTTTTTGCTCCGATTTCTTTTTATGAGTTTTCGAGGCCAAGTGATTCTCGTACTGTTTCTGATTATTGAACTTCTTTCGACAGACTTCACAAATCTGTTTGTTCTTAATCTGGTTTGCATTATTTTCATGATACATCGCTTCTTTCTTCTCAAAGTCTTCAAGAGTGATCGAAGGTAATCCATTTACTATTGTACTCATATTATATCTATGCCATTCAGTACGATAATGATGTTTAAATATTGCCAAATCTGCAAACTTTACTTTACACGTCCAACAAGTAAAATGTTCTTGACACAGATTCTCCATTGTATGTATTATATCTTTTTCTTCTTTTTAAATAACTCCAATTAATCTTTTATGAAATTTCTGCTATATAAAAAGAAAGAATAATTATTAGTACAGTTTAACAATAAAAAAAAGTTATATAATTGCAATTTAGCTTCTTTCAAATAAAATAAACAATTTTATTTCTTTTAACGAACATGTTTTGCTAAAAGCTACAGAGAACTCAATACAAAATTTATATTTATATATGTATTTTTCGTATTTAAAAAGTCTATTGTGTTAGCTTAATCAAAATCATAAAAAAAGCCCGTAATAACAAACAAAGCGTTATATATGCAAAAATAGCTTAATAACCTTGGTGAAAATTTTTCTCAGAATTTTTCATATAATTTTTTAGAATTTCTATATAATTTTTCAGAATTTTTCTATAATTTTATAACTTTTTCACATTTTTTATACAATTTTTTATACAAATTGGAATTTCTCAGAAAATTTATATCTTTTCTCAAAATTTTTCAATATATTAATTATAAAATATCGTAAGATTTTTAAGATTTTTTGTAAGTATAATTTCTGATGAAATGTTACAAATCTAAAAAATTTTAAAATACTTTTTAAAAATTATGGGATGAGAAATTTCAGAATATTTCAGAATTCACTTGTATGAGAAGTTCTAAGAGAATATGTAAACTTTCCGAGTATTTCTGAAAAATGTTCCAATTCGTACAAAAATTATTCGAGAAAAATTTTCACCAGGGAAATCCTTTATTAAAATAACAGTGCTACATATCGTACCACATGGTGTTTTAAAGGCTAGGTGAATTATCGCTTAAAAAAATAGTGTGATGCTGTATTGTGATTTATCAATTATGTGACAATTTTTCACTTACGTGATGTTTTGAGAAAAAATTGATGAAAAAAGTTACGTAACTGTAATTCCGTTCTCATGTAAAATAAAAAAGTTTATCTCTTGCTGCAACCACAGATTTCTATATAGTACATACCAATCAGAGTAACTAGCATAGATATAGACAATACTGTTCTGAAGCAGAGAATGCAGAGATACCAGAGATGCACATTTGGTCTCTGACACAGAGAATGATCGAGAATGATCGAGAATCTATCCCTCTATTTTTGCTTCGCTAATTGATGTTGCGCGCGAAAATTTCTATAATAGTAACCTAAAGGGATTCTGTATAATAAAAGGAACACGGAACAGAAAACAGAGAATAAGAATTTCAACCTATCAGAAACTGTATATTCTACAATGCATTTCTGATAGGTTGAAATTCTTATTCTCTTTTCTCTTATTCCTTTTATTGTGCAGAGCTCCTAAAACGTAAATTTAAGCCGATGAGCCAATCAGGATACTGCTGTTCCAAAACTTCCTCTCCGTGGAAGATTTTACTCTATAAGCTATAATATACGTTATGTGTACTATATATTTCGAGTAAAATTTTCTTCAGAGAGCAAGTTTTGAAACATAGATCTACGTATTCTAAGGAGCCGATTCTGTAACTCTTAATGATAGTCGTTGATGTCATTACGCAGCTTTTTTACTCTATATAATACCTGCGCAACAACATCAATGACTGTTGTTAAGAATTATAGAATCGGCCCTTAACGAATAGAAATGGCAGAAAACTTATAAACATAAGGCAAGTTTTAACCAATTGGAATTCACCTTATTGCAAGGTGATGGATAAGTTTATTGTTATTTCTACAGGGTGTCTGGAAATCGCCAAATATTTCATGAGCAGCCTGTCCATGAAATATTTGGCGATTATTTCCAGACACCCTGTATTTCCGTTAGGTTGTAAATCTAAAATAGTATCCTGATTGGCTTATAGGCTCAAGTTTACGCTTTAAGGTTAAGGCACACCCTTCCATAAAGCCGGTTCTACATTAGTTGCAAGCTGATCGCAAGTTTATTGCGACAGCCAATGAAGTGTTGATTTCAAAATGCAAGCTTCAGATTGGCTGTCGCAATAATAATATAACATAATATAATAAACTTGCGATCAACTTGCAACTAATGTAGAACCAGCTTAACAGTAACTATAAGACATAAGAATGAGTCAATCACATTCGAGAATTCTTTTGAACTTTTAATAAAAATAGCAGTAAACTTATCCATAAGACAAGTTTCAACCAATTAAAAGTTACCTTATTACGAAGTTAAGTTATTGGATAAGTTTATTGCTATTTCTATTTCCATTAGAATACGTAAATCTGAAGCAGTATCCTGATTGACTTATTGGCTTAAGTATCTTAAAATGCATTCACAAGTAAATTCATTCAAGCAGCAATCAATCAACTGAGCGATAAGCGGGGAGCACAGACTTTTACATAATGCTTAAAACATGAACCATAAGAAAATCAACCAATTCTTTGTTTCACGGAAAGAAAGGAAATAAATAAAAAAATAAAAAAAATTTAATTGGTTCATTATGCATTATATGTTATACAAAAGTCTGTGCTCCCCGCTATACGGGCAATGATATAAAATTATTTTTTTAAGCCACTATAAAAATTGTTCAGCTGATTGGTTGTTGCTTCCGCTACTTGACGCTTACATGTGAATACACTTTTACAGTCATTGCTGCAGAATTTTGTGCGGCAGCTCTTAGAACACACAAACTTTTGCATAACGCATAACGCACAGTGCATAAGCGAATCAACTAATCAGAATCTTTCCTTTTCTCCTATTCTATGGAAAATAAGAATTTCGATTAATTGATTTTCTATGCATTATGCATTAAGAGTCTGTGGCCATTAATTGATAGAGCAAAAATAGAGGGGCAATTTCTCGATATTGCTTGCTCTGGACCTCTATTCTCGAAAAGTATCGCGTATGAAAAACTAGGGAAATACTATAGTATGCGTTACATATACTATAGCATTTCCCTAGTTTTCGGACACTATCAGGGTGTAGTCTCATGGAATGTATTGCGCGTATCGCGAATTAGCGGATCACCAATCACAGAATCATTCTCTTAGATCTAGAGATCGATTCTGTATCTTGAAACGAGGAAAATTACAAAAATGAGCGAACTTATTAGAATACTGATAATTTCATTGATCCAACACCTAGTAAATTTATTCGCTTTTATAATTTTCACCTTGTTTGAAGAAACAGAATCGATCCTCTGGATATCAATCATTTTGTCCCTGGGAAGGAAAGCGAAAATTTTCTCTATTAATTTCAATGATAAAAATTTTTACTTTTCACTTTTCATCCTAGAGATAAAGTTTCACGATTGATCCTGTTTGCAAATTTTGCAAGTAGATATTTACTCGATATTTTCGATACTCGAACGCAAATGGTACATCAATTTTACAAGACCCGAGTCAATTTTCGAATGGCGGTTAATAATATTTCTGGTAGGATTTCCGAATAAGATCCAAGGATAATTAAAGAACAATGATGTTACCGACAATTAATAAAAATTTATAATTATATTAACATAAATACTTCGATAATACATTAAATTCGTGATTTTTTTATTACATAAATGCTGTATAAATAAGTATGCATACTTTCAATGCTATAATATCTTACCTATATATTGAAAAATTACAATTTTTTTCTCTGCAGTTATTGTCTTTATTTAATCAAACTCGGATGATAACATTGAATCACAATTTTAAATGAAAATCGAGTATTATTAAGTTTTTAATATACATAAACATGTGCATTCTACAAAACTAATGAATCATGAAATTATTACCGTATTATTAGTTTCTCACTTTTTAATCTTGAATTTTAACGCGACTTCCATATGCGCCGATCATCTTTAAGGGGGGCTCCGCACAAAAAAAGGAACAGGGAACAGAGAAGAATTTCAACCTATCACAAATCATGTATTGTGGAATACACAGTTTCTGATAAGTTGAAATTCTTACTCTCTATTCTCTGTTCTCTGTTCCTTTTATTGTGCGGAGCCCCTAATAGTACTTCGTCGATGCTATTACCCAAATGTTTAAATACTTTTCCTAAATTTCCCCAAACGATTCTCAAATTATATAAACATAAATAAATTAGAAATATTCAATTTGTCTGCTATCTTCAAGTCAGTGGTCTCCTTGAATAGCGTCTCCCCGAATGCAGCCATATTCGGCCAGTATAAACACTATAAACATTACGACATGAGATGATATCGAGGATATCGAAGGAAATAGATCGAGTAGTGGAGTTTGTGAAACGTCCAGAAACGCGAATTTTTCAGTTTTAAATTTTCATAGTTCATGGCGTGGCAATTATAGAGACAAGAAACGGATTAAATTTGGTAAATAATAATACTGACGTACTATGAGCACGACCCACTGATCAACATTGTGATTGATGCGACACTCGCCTGTGATCTGAGACGTATAGGTTAGCGTCTACCAATAAGAGGATTTACAATCGTTTAACATAATGTTTATTTATCTTGGAGTTCTATAAATAAAGAACAGACGTCACACACATACACAGCACACATACATATCGATACATATCACTCAACATATACACACATAACATTTCTGCAGGTGGCCGAGAGATAGCCTGGATCCACGAAATTCTTTTCTAAACCCATACATTTCATCCGAATACATTTCAAATGACAGTAAGTGAAAGAATACTTGACTAAAGAGCAAATAATTATTAATTATTAATATTTTTAATCTGATCATTTTTGTGAATTTTATACAATGCATGTTTATGCTCTTTGCTATACCATTTGATCTGGAAATATAATATTTGTTTTTTATTCTTGCACTAGACTGCATTAGAATTCTCTTTCTTGCTTTCGCCAAATATTAAACATATATTTATCTCACTTTAAATTCTAAAAGTGTACACTCAGCTACAAAAAAAAACAAACCCAAAATCTTATCAAGCAGAATTTACAATGATATTTTAAGACATAAAATTTAAGTTTTAAGTTTTAAGCCATAAGAAATTGACAAATAGCTAATTATTCTCTTTATATTCGACTGTTGGTCAATTTCTTATAGCTTAAAAGTTTAAAAAAAGTTTAAAACTTAAGTTTTATGCTTTATCTTATTGTAGACATTGCTTTATTGCATAATATACTTCATTGACTTTAATGACTTCAGTTCATTTTGGCATTTTGAGATGACAGTAATATACTGATTTTATAATTTATTTTAATAAATGTATATTGACTTCTAATATTACAAAGGATACTTCATATAAAAATGT
>NW_012130069.1:5657313-5665641 GCF_000143395.1 Atta cephalotes | reverse complement strand
AGAGAGAGAGAGAGAGCACTGAAAGAAAAAAATGTGTTTTCTTGTTTATTTTTTTCTCTTATAGAGAGAGACCTTCTATGGCTCTGGTTCTTTGGGAACCACCAAATAGACATCTCCGTATCCTACCAACGAGAGATACTCCAACGCCAATTCCGAATACATCTGACGACAATAATAACAACAATAATGTTACTATTCCCGATCTAAATAACATATTATCCAGTGCCAGATCAGCATTCGAGCCAATGGAGTTATGAGACTCTTTTTAGTACTGCATATTTTATCTCCAAATATGTTGAAAACGAAAAAGAAATATAAATATTGTACTTTAAATTGGAAAAAGATTTCAATAATCTGCAAAATGTAAACTAGAGTAGGATAAAGGATAAAATGTGTTTGCAGTTTCTCCTACTGTATAATAATCATTTGAGTGATGCATCTGAGTGAGTTTGAAACACATCTCTATTATTTTCATTTGATAATTATGAATTTCACATCATCTTAATATGTCTTATTATAATTTCGCTATTTAAGGTTCCTGAATAGTCACTACAGTCATATTGAATTGTGACGTCAAAAATGACATGTTAATTTTTGTTACGTGCCATTTATAAATAAATCAACTATTTGGATAAAAAAAAACTATTTGGATAAAACAAATGATATCGCTTTAAAATAATAATATATAAAAATGGAAATGAAAAAAACTATATTTATCTCTCTCCAGACAGTCAGTAAAAAGTGATAAAAGGCATGTGAAAGCATGGTGGAATAAGAAAGGTAAGCTATTGCGTAATGACAAAAAAAGAATGAGGGACACAAAATGACAACTAATCTTTGGATCTCAATGAAGCGCGCAAATTTCAAACGCACATAATGCTGAGCAGAAATTAAATGATTGGAGTCCAATGTGATTGGCTGTTAGCTTCCCATTATTTTTAGGCTACTGTGTATCCATGGGAATAGCTTACCTTTCTTATTCCATGCGTGAAAGTGAAAATAGACTACGTATGTGTATTGAGTAAAAGCACTTTCACATGTCTTTTATCACTTTTTATTTACGATTATTTACTGTTAGGAATAAGGATAGCTTTTGTCCATTTTTACAATTATTTTAAAATAATCTCAGCATTTTGTTTTATCCAACTCGTCTTTATTTACAAATGGCATATAAAATTAACATGTCATTTCTCGCTTTTGACATTACAATTCTATATGACTGTAACTATTCAAGAGCCTTAAATATAGCATGTGTTTCATTATATATGTATTCTTTATTGTATATTATTTTGTTACAATTTCTTATTTATATCATTTATGTAATTAATATATTAGAAATTATATATTAGAAATTATTATTATAAAATGATTATGAAAAAAATTATTATTATGAAGAAATATGTATATTGGGTTCGAATATTTTCTTTATTCGAAAATCGATTTTTTTTCTAATAGCACAAACATAAAATAAAAATACCTTTTGCATTTTGTCTTTTATATCCATACATTGACTTTTATTATATACAGTAAATGTTAGTAATAAAAAAATATGCAAAAAAAATCTTAATTTAAAGAAAAATCGATGATTGAATAAAGATTCTTAGAATAGAAGAAATTAGTTAAATATTAATAATTTTTTTTTCAGTTTGTGTTTTGCATGTAGTATTGAGAATGAAAGATAAGATTATGTATAAAGCGAGATAATATAAATGATAACACATAATGAGCGTTTATTATGAATGATTGGTATAAAATGATACATGTATGTATTAGTTTTGCATTAAATTACGATTATGATAATAAAATTGCATCAGAGTTTTAATATCTTTATCTAATATCAGAATAAAAAAATTATTGTCAGTTCACATTTATTAATTACTTTATTTCTTAAGCTTTATAAAATATTTCTTAAGCTTTACAAAATCTAGATAAATGCCTTATTTTTGATAATTATTAATTATTATTCATTGAAAAAATATATTTGTATAGTTTAAGATTAGTTTTAGATTAATTTTTGCCAATAAGTAATGAGTTCTAAATATTAGAATCAGATTCTTTTTTGTTAAAATTTGATTTGATTTTTTTTTATCAATTTATAGTAGTATTAGACCAGTAAAAATATCTAAAGAAATATATTTAATAACACAGTCTCCTGATATTATCTACATTTTTTCTAACGTTTGATTATATTTTGATTGTTGGTTTAAAACTTTTAAAAATACACGAATTTCAATAATTATATAGAAATATGCTCGCCCTAATATGTTTATTAATAACTTTATTTCAGAAAAAATATGTGAAAAAAGGAAAAAAACATAGGATCAGAATGTGGGATCTTCAGCATACTAATTTCGCACCTTATGCACACAATCACAATTCTGAAATTCTTACTGTATTTATAAACGCAGTATTTATAACTCCCATTAAAAAATCGTAAATAATTAATATCTCACAAATTACTGCATTTTGAAATCATTTGTGCTATTATACATTAATGGGAAAGATATATGATTACTAAAATTTATTAAAACTTATATGTTATCTCGAATGCCCTTATACACCGAGCGGTCAATCGCTCGAGAAAATATTTTTTTCGGTCTTCGGTCGTTTCTACTAAGCGCAACAGATCAAAAGAGGGTTTTTTTCAACAAGTTGTCTTATGCTATTTAGTTCGTTCTCGGCACACCGAAAGTGAAAATTGTTAGTGCCATTAAGACAAGGAAATTTATTATCTTTCTTTGTTCAATTCAATGCGAAGAATTTCTCTCTGATTAGCTGTAGCAGAATGTGCAATTTTGATGATCTAAGTTATGCTTATTTTTCTTCTTGAAAAAATATTATTTCTTTATGGAAGTTAGAATTTCTTTTTTATATTACTAGGAAGGCTCGTACAGAGCCGATTTTGTAAATTGATTTTTGAAAATTTTTATTAACAAGATCATATACACCTCAATTGCACAATAGTACATATCGAGTCAGATATCAGAACAAATTATTTTATTTTTCTCTTTTTACAAAAAATCGCTTTGTATGAATCTTCAGGAGCCTTTCTTGATTATCACAATTAAAACGTGATCATCCAGTATTTTTAACCGTAATTTCGATATAAAAAAATTTATCTTCGACTAGAGATCTCTCCTGTCGACTCTTAAATTGTAATTCAGACTCTTGTACGTTCTTTTTCTTCTATTGGTCTATCTTCTGTTAAAATTTTCCTGAATTCTTTAGGATCCTGCAATGATTCTCCATTGATCGCAGTTATGACCTTGTCGCTATCCAATATCGTCACATGGTTGCCTTCAACATAATGTATATTTACCTTGTCGCGCGTGATCTGAAAAATTTTATTCCTGTTATTAGACATCGATTATGAGAAATTGAAATCGAATATTCGTAAAAAATATACAGAGACATATTACCTTGTGTAAACCATAATCTTCTTCGATCATATCGACAAATGATTTTGTGGATCTCAAAAGTGTTATAGACGATCGTATCCATCCCAAGGATGACCAGTCGTACTTTCGAAGAGCGAGAATGTGCATATAAATATTTGTATACAATTTTTTCTGCGTTTTGGTAAGCGATATTTTGTCAGGAACGTGCGAAAAGAAAACATTTAATTTTTCTTCCCAGGTTGTACATTTCTCAAGATCTAAAAGTAGCTGCAAAAGAAAAATAAATGGGATATTGACAATAGAAGATCGTGACAATAAAATAGTATTTTAGTAACCGTTAATAAAATCTACCTTTCCGCTTGAAGCTGATTGTACAGTATCCATGATAGAAAGCAAGATATTATTTTGAAGTTCTTCTTCTGTAGTAGCTGGAAGGAATTGCTCTAATATTGTTTTCAATAGCTCAGGAGCACCGTCAATCAGTACTAGTCGACCACATAAACCATGTTTTTCCAATCGTTTCACTAATTCGAGAGCAATTAACGAACCATACGAATATCCGACTATGGCAAAACCTCTTTGCTCTTCTGCTTTTGGCAAGATATACTGAAAATACCAATTAAACGTGTGTCAGGCTGCGTAAAGGTAAATATCTTTCAGAAAGAATTCGTAAAAAAGAAATATTGAATGAATATCTCATTTTATTTATCATTTATATTCTTCCCTGTATACGTACTGGTAAAAGATGATCGGCGTATTCTGGTATAGACATAGTATTCACCAATCCATATTGCAAAGCCGTTGCGAAAGGTCTGATCTTTGATGCTAATGGATTAAATATTTGTCCGCAACCATGTATACTCGGCAAGAGGAACACTTTTATTTTGCGCGGATCCATCTTAGTTTGTAATTCTATACAGGTCTCAGTAGGCAAATCTACGTTATATAAAATCTGAAGCATTAATTGTATGTCAGATAGTTCGATTGTCTGTTCATTGGTTTCTGATTTCTGTGCTTTCTGTCGTTCCAAATCCTTATCGCGCATCTCCACTAATTTAGCGAAGTTTAGATTGCGAATATCTTGTGCGGTGAGAAAGATCTCGTATTCACGTTCTAGTGTTTGTTTAATCTCTATGGTCATCATTGAATCCATACCGAGTTCGACTAATGATATGTTCTGATCCACAGTCTTATCTTTCATATCTGCAAGAGTATATCAAGAGATGTAAATTAAATTTGATTATCGATACCTATATTTGTAAACAATGACACAGCATATTAATAATCTTATTTGGAACAATCTTCGTTAATTTTTTAAGATGTGCATATGTTTGGTGGAAACAATAAATAAATAATAAAATATGATTTTTATTCTAAAAATAAAATATTAATTCAATCAATATGCTTAAACAGATTTAAAACCAAAACTAATATCCTCATCTGCATAATACATATAAACTATAGATTCCTCTTTTTTATTTTCTTCTAGGAAATTATTTTAAAATAACAATCTTACTCATTATATTTGTCACGAACTCTACAATGTCGGTTCCATAAGCACCTACACGCTTCTCTGCTACCACTATGCTAGATACCACTGGGCGATTCTGCAACAAGAAGATCTCCAACTTTTTAAGGCAGGAAGATATCATTTGCTGCAAAGTACCGCCAATGACGAGTTCCTTATTGTTGTCATGCCATTCAGCAACAAGACCAACTTCTCCTATCGCGCCCCATTGAATAGCCAGTCCTGGTAGACCGTTCGCTGCTCTACGTTCACAAATTCTCTCCATTATAGAGTTCGCCATACCATAATTCGTTTGTCCAGCATTCCCTCTCCCGCAAGAAATCGAGGAGAAAACTACAAACTGCTGAAGTTGCGGGCACAACTTTCTGGATAATTCGTCTAGCATCTTCGTGGCCCAAGCTTTCGCTCTGAAAGACTCCTCGAATAATTCCGATGTTTGATTCTTACAGATGCGATCCTTCAGCACCACGGCAAGATTAAAGATGGCGTCCACTGGGCCCTGTTTCTCTGCAGAATTTAATATAAATTCACAATCCTTACGATTCGAAGCATCTGCTCCTGTGATGATAAGCACGTTCACGCCATAAGATTTCCATAACTCGACTTTCATGCGTTGATAACCATTTTTTATTCCCGTTCTTGATGTCAACACTATATTTTTGGCACCTCGGAGTATCAACCAATCGGCTAATTCTAATCCGAAACTACCCAGTCCACCCAGAATAAGGTAGGTTTTATTACTGTCGCAGTAATATTGTGGATCAGCAAGAATAGATTTCTTTTCGAGAATCTTTTTCTCATCACAAATTTTCAAAAGTATCTATAAAAGACAACATAGTTTTATTAATTTTCTTTTAATTTTTCGCAGATTTTTACTTTAACAGTAAATTTAAATTTGATCTTTTAAAATTTGAAAACATGTTAAGTGACTATAATAATATATAGAATAATAATATATAGAATATATATATAACTGATAGTTGATGATAGATAGTGTTTGATTGTGTATAATTAGTATTTTCGGTAAATAAAATATTAACATAATATTACAGACAAACTATTAACTAGATTTATATTAAGCTTGCATTCTCTAGCTTAATACAAATCAAAATTATAGGATATCAGCAGAATAGAGTGTATCATTTAAACGATAAAACAGCAAATTCTGTATTTGATTTTTGCTTAATCGATCTACTATTATGTTCTTCAGAAGATTCTGTTATATTTCTACTGGCATTTTGTAAAAAATATTTTCTAATTATATGTTTTGATTAAAATATTTTTTAATTATATCTATTCTTTAACTTTAATTACATATAATTATGTACATTTTTATGTAATTATATTATATCAAAATGTTGATAGAATTTGATGAAATTATATTATATCAAAATATTAAAAGAATTTGATGAAATTATATATAATATCCTGGTTGCAGTCGATTTGAATGTTCATGCGCTTTAATTATCATTTTGTCTTTATCGTTCATTAGACGTTCATTAAAATAAGAATAGAAGTACTGAAAAGAAGTGCTGAAGCGTTCAAATCGACCGCAATGCCTATTAATTTTTTTTTACCTTGCCTATATGCTTTCCAGTCGTCATATATCTGAAGGCCGTTTCCAATTCATCTTTTTCAAAAACTTTTCTAACAAGTGGTTTAATCGCTCCATTTTTTAGACCCTCGTTTAACAAATTATACAACTGCATCTTTTCTTCTTCTAACTTTTCGTCTTTCGATTCAAACGAAGGGAAAATCAAATTATCAAGCATAATTCCATGGAAACTGACTTCTTTCAAGAAGATTATCATTCCTAAGGAATTGTTTGTAATAAGATCAATTTTGCCGATTTCTAGGAAACGACCTCCTATCGCCAGACAACGAACTGAAGCTTGAAGCTTCTCTTCGGTTAATGAATTTAAAACGATATCCACTCCTTGGCCATTGGTTTTTTGAAGTATTATCTGCTCAAAGTTGATGTTATGCGAATTGCAAATATGATCATCCGGAATTGACGGGAACATCTCGCGAATGAATTTGCGTTTTTCAGGTGTTCCCACAGTAGTAAACACCTCACAGCCTTCGTGAAGAGCTAGATGTATCGCTGCCTGGCCAATGCCACCAGTACCGGAATGAATGAGCACCTTGTCACCTTTCTTCATCTCACCACGTTGATAGAGTGCCAAATAACATGTTGCATATACGGATGGCACAGTAGCCGCGTCTTCCAACGACCAATTGTCAGGCACATACCACAACAATTCGTTCGATTTAACGAAGTTTGTTATACCTCTGAAAATATATATTGATCATAAAAACTTCAATTTGTAAGATGTCTTAGAATACTTAGATGATATACATACTCTACTGAAAAAAATCATGTCACACAGTTGCATGATAAAATCATAAAACATGTAAATCACATAACGAATTGTTCCAAATCAGTACGTGAGTTTTTAAAATTACGTAATTTGAAAATCACATGATAATATGTCCTTTTTTCTTCTATTTCTATCATTCAATTCTTTAAAATTCGATAATTATAAAATTATATGATGGATGAAATTATTTCTAATATTATATGATTTTCCAAATTACATCATTTAAAAAAAAATCACGTACTGATTTGGAATAATTGTTACGTGATTTACATGTTTTAATTACGTGATTTCATCATGTAACGTTGTGACATAATTTTTTTCATTAGGGCATATTTTAGAGAAGATATTATATAATGGTAATTAATCTATTAATGATTACTAATATAAATTAATAATTAAAGCTTATACAGAACGAAATAATAAAAAATTTTAAAAGATTTCATATTACAATAGATACGTTAATCAACTTTTGAAAATATGTTAAAACTTAATACTTTTATGTTTCATGTTAGTATCGTATCTTTTTTAAAGAAAGTGTAAATGACTTTCAATATAGTTTATAAATATAAAAACGAAGATTACTTTGCGCAAAGACCCATCACACGACGACCAGCGGTATCGATACCAGCATACTCATAGCCGATCGGATACTCGTTGATTGGATCATGAAGTTTAGTTGCATCCAAAACGAGTTTTCCTGTGGTAATCATGACATCTCTAAAATTGAGAGCTGAGTACACTACATGGATCAGATTCTTTTGATTGGTATCAGGACGTATTCTGTCCTCAATCCAACGAAGCGAGCTTAAGTCCCCAGGTACCTATTTTCCACAGACATATATTACACAAAAATGTAAAATAATTATATTATATAACTGTATAGTTAAAAGTAATTATATTAGGTGGGAAAAAGTTCGTGGCGTTTTTTAATGCCATCTAACGGGAAAAACACCACTAATATTAATAATAATGTAAATATACGTGTATATATATATATATATATATATATATATATATATAG
>NW_012130069.1:5654187-5655497 GCF_000143395.1 Atta cephalotes | reverse complement strand
CCATTAGATGGCATTAAAAAAACGCCACGAACTTTTTCCCACACCTAATATATATACATACATGTAGAAGGTTTTATAATTATAATATTTTCTTACATACCATTTGACGAACATATGCATGATGAACAAGCTTTGGCTGTAAACTCGGCAATGGTTGATATCTATAAGAACCCCATACTTTTCCTGGTTTCAATACATTGATCGGTAAATCCAGCTGCAGCTGTTCCGAATATAATGGGTTTTGTAGAGAAAACTTAGGAGCTTTAGTATCTTGTATCAATACACTTCTGATTATTTCTCCACCCAGTTCCTTTCTTAAACAGTTCACGAAGCCTAGCAAACCACTTTCTAACTCTGTTTCACTGACAAGTATTATCCTCATATCATTGGTTTCGTTTTCAATATTGAATGAATTCAATTTTTCGAGCCAGGTGAACTCATTGTTGTTAACATGAATGACTTCGGTTTTTCTGACCAGTTGCTCTTTCTTTTTTAAAAGTACTATAGTCTCTTCACCAATATTCTTTTCTAGAATTACATCTAAACCCTGCTTCGAAAGTGTTGAAAGATTTTCGAGCTTGGATCTTTCTCGTGTCAATACAAAACCGCTGTTTTTCAGTTTCAACAGGATCTTTTCTAATTGGTGGTTCTTATTTCTCGATAATAGCCCAATACCGACAGCAAACATAACATTATCTTCTTTG
Organism: Atta cephalotes; assembly: GCF_000143395.1. Classification (NCBI taxonomy): domain Eukaryota; kingdom Metazoa; phylum Arthropoda; class Insecta; order Hymenoptera; family Formicidae; genus Atta; species Atta cephalotes. The sequence goes on along the minus strand of NW_012130069.1, from coordinate 5,654,793 downwards.
GATACTTTATTAATATCCAAAGCAATAACATTTGGGAATAATGAATAATTAAAACGATTAGATGGGGCTGATAGATGCACCTTCGCTTGAATCAAGGGTAAATCATCTAAAATCTCAGTGAGTATGGGTGATGCTAATTCAGCTATTGTCACCTCATCAGAATCATCGATCACCTCGATAGTTTTGATATGAACAGTTTGATGATACTCGAGTGCAATCTGCATAGATAATCTAATCGCCTCCTTCAAGGATACTTGTACTCTGTCGCGATGAGCTACAAATTTATATTCTTCGAGGATTGCATCGTCGGTCCTCAATTGGCGAGGTATGACCATAGTCTTAACACCACGGATTTCAACTCCACCTGATATTATAGTTTCCCATTCTTTGTACACGAATACGGGGAATTCTACAACGAGAAATTTGCAATGATATTTCTTATTATATATGCATAATTATAATGATTACATCAAACTTATTAGTGTAAAAGTTTTGTATTAAAGAATAATTCATAATTTTTATATATCTTTATATGATATTTCTCATTAAGACTGTGAATCATATCAATGTATATATATATATATATATATATATATATATACACAT
>NW_012130069.1:5640490-5654082 GCF_000143395.1 Atta cephalotes | reverse complement strand
ATATATATACACATATTAGACTAAAAAATTTTTTTTAATCGATCTCTCAAAAGCTTCCATTTTATGCCAAAAGAACACCCCTAAATTTTTATTTAAAAATATTAAGATTTAGAAATCGCTAGTGAATGATTTTTAAATCAAAGTTCCGATTTTCTTTAATACATATTTGATTTAATGCAAAAATAGCTTAATCCGGATTTTAAATGTGATATTGCATGTCTTTTTTATCTCTGAACACGATGCAATAATTTATTTAGTTCTACGATATACGCCTTAAGAAATACTGATTATGTGAAAAAAATGACCAAATTTCGAGTTCAAAGTCGATTTTAGCAAGGTTCCAAATGTTCAAATGGATTGTTATTCCTCTTAAATAAATTTGTTCACTCAAGAACAAGATCCAGTTGGAATTTTCCCGGAATCTTCTACAGAGTCTTTAAAAGTTTCATATAACGGATTATTAATACGTTTTTAAGGATAAAAAAAATTTTTTTACAAGTTCTAAAGTATATTGCTTTGTGGTCTTGACATCCTCAAATGAAATGTTTCAATTTGACAACAAAAAATTGTTTATTAGAAAAGTACATAATAACAAAAATGTGATTTAATTAATTGAAATAAACTTATATAAAATAAGGAATAGAATCATATATAACAAAAATAGGAATGGAATTTTAATGGAATCATTGATGATCCATATAATTCATAATATATCGAAAATTTTGAAAATCATTGATTTATTTTATAAAAAAAGCGATAATTATATGGAGATATACGAAAAGGAGACAAAGAAATTGTAGGGTTTGTGGGTAATGTGCTAATATTTATTTATATATACTTGAAAAAAATAAGTACAAATTAATATCAAATTAGCGCACTGTCATATCTCTCTGTCATATCTAGTACAAATAAATTTCCGATGAACACATTTATGTATTAATGGCTGATTGTTTCATCTTCAGCACACTATGTAATTTACCTATTGATAAACAAAAGAGTAAGAGCATAAGAAAGTAAGACAGTGAGCTGAAGTTTACTGAAAGGTGAAACAACCCAGCTTAAATTTTGCAAATTTCGCAATCTTCGTATTAAACCTTGCGAATTGTTTCAACATTCGCTCCGTTTTGTTTTGAACACGCTGGGAAAATCTGATGATTATATTTCACTGATTGAAATAAAATTTGAAATTGTTCTTCATTATTAATTATTTGCTCATTAAAATTTTCAGCGAAAGAAATTGCACGTTCTGGTATGTTATTTGTGACTTTTAATGTTAATTTTAATCTTTTGTAAAACATTCTTGTAGTATCGAATCTTCATTCCATTGTGAAGGATCTTTATCGATATCGACAAAAAAACTTTATCGATATTTGATTCATATATAAGGAAAAAATTTCATGTTTTCGATGTTATGAAATTCTCAATTTTTAACTTTTTGATATTTTTTCTTAATATATTAACTCAAAAATTATTATCTCCATCAATACTTGGCTTTTTTAAATTCTTAACCATCAGTCTTTTACTCTCGAAATTAATATGAAAATAAAAAAATGATAGAGATACCAATAAGTGGTACCAAATGTGATCAGAAAATATTCGAAAATATTCGAAATCTCAGAAAGAGAAGAATTAATTGAGAAGAATTGATGAAGATTTTTTTATATTCAACAAGGTCTAATATTGGCATTTCGCAGGTAAATCAATATTTTAAGTATATCTTTACAATAAACACATTAAATATGCGGAAAGCATTTAACTCTTCATTAGTTATCTTGAACTGATTTCTAAAAATATAAATTTTTAAACAATATATTATTTCCACCTGGCGCGGTGCACAGCCGGAAACATGCTGTAATGTTCAAATGAGCAGATTTCTCAATGAAATGATAATTGAAGCATCTCATCAACATAATCCGCCCTGGGGTGATTTTTTTATTGTTGTTCGATGATGAATTGAGTAGTTTTATAGCGATTTTGCTCAAGCAAGTAAGAAATTTCTGTATTATTTATTGAACTTTCGTACATTTCATGTTTATTTCTTTCCAATTACATTTAAATCTCTCGAAAAATTGTATGACAGGACCTGTATAAACTTCGAAGAGCGAATCAAAGATTGCTAAAATAATACACTCCAATATGTGATGCCTACAAGCGAAGTATACAAGTTGTTGATTGAGATATTTTTGCAATATTGTGCAGGCTCCTTTATGTATGCCAGTGTTGCTGGCTGTCGTGTCACATTCCTGTACACATTCCTGTAATTTTTATCAGCCAGTTTCCATTCATTCAACAATTCGAAAACTGCATCTGCTTGAGCTTAATCAGTGGAAGACGATAGTTCTGGCACTCCCAAAATTTGTTTTTCACAATCTCCTGTCATAAGAATCGCCAATCTATCGAATTTTTTATGTGAGTGTAAACTCTTTATTAGTTTTCCATCCCAATGAACCGTTAATATACTCTCTGAATGATAATTTTTTTTAATTGTACTGAGTAAATCTGTTCTATCCTTGATCTGTTCTATCCGTCTTTTCCTAACAATTTCTCGTGAACATCCAATTTTATCAATGTCTCCTCCGAATCTTGAAATAACTGCTGACATTACGTAAGTTGCATTCCTGCCCATCCCATTTTTGTACGACCCAATGTAGTAGACAATTCTCTATAACTTCTTTAATTATCTCTATAACTTCTTTAATTATCTCTATTTATAACTTCTTTGTTTTTTTTATTGGCGGAACATATTCATCATCGAGCAACAAATTTTTAGATATTGAAAAACCATCCTCCCCAGAATTCTGGGAAACTTTCGTATATTTCGATATAATCTCACGTCTATTGAACTTACCTTGGTCAAAAAGATATACAGTATTACATTTAAAATCCGGATTAAGCCATTTTTGCATCAAATCAAATATGTATTAAAGAAAATCGAAACTTTGATCTGAAAATCGCTCACTAGCGATCTCTAAATCTTAATATTTTTAAATAAAAATTTAGGGGTATTCTTTTGACATGAAGCTTTTGAGAGGCCGATTAAAAAAAAAAATTTGTTTTCTTGTCAGTCTAATATATATATATATATATATGAGACTTTTTTTAAGACGTTTACAATTTGTGGTATGTTTTTTAAAAGTTTAGCAGTTTTGAAAAGAAGCACTATTGAAAAGAATTTTGAGCAAAATATTTCTACTTTAATGTTTCTTTTTTTAAGAAGCGCAAGAATTAATTAACTATACTAAAAGATGAATAAAAATCATAAACTCTATTAAATTAAAAAAAAAATCTGGTACTGTCTAATACTCTCAGGTAATATACATTATACAAATTAAGAAATATAGTTAATCTTTTTATGCAAGCAAACTTTGCGAAATAAATATTTATGAATTTGAGAAATATAAACTTACGTCTGTTTTCTGGATCCAAATTTTGAACTTTTTGCTGGTGAAGCTTAGTATCAATCACAATCTTGCGTATTTTTATAGGCACACATAAATCTTTCGTATTTATTCCAAGAATCATTATCTGTAGCATGTTGTCGAGGAATGTTACCCAATTATTCATCCAAGCAATGTGTCCCTTATTCTTTGATAGGGATGCACTTTTTAAGGAACGGAAAATGCCTGAATATTGATAACCTCGTAATCTTAGCTCTTTATAAATATCCTTAGTAGTCAGTACTTCTTCCTCATCATCATCTTCTGATAAAATATTAGCAGGTATCTTTTCTTGCGCTGGATTCTTCACGACTCGAATCAATCCAGTCACAATCGGAGTGTTACCTTCCGATATTTCGAATCTTCCAGTGCCTGCAAAAATAATTATTATAATTAATTAAAATATTGAGTATTAAAATATTCGTCAATATTAATATAATCAAAAGAATATATACACATATATGTATATATGTATATATATTCTCAGGACTACATCAGTAACATCAAATAGAAAACAATTCAAATTATAAAAACAATTAAGTTCAAAGATTAATAATAAAAACAGAGGAAAGTTAAAAAACAATTAGTTAATTAAAATAATAAAAATTTAGCACAAAATACAAAGAAATCAACATAAATCAGAGTCAGAAATTAAAATGATTAAATTATATTTGAACACAATTTTACACAAATCGAGCAATTAAAAAAATTCAATTTTAAAATTTGAATTACATGAAAATCTAAAAAAATTAATGTGCATCCTAAATAAATAATAATTGTGATTGTTGTCACAATTGATGATTATGTATATATGATATATATTTGAATTATAAATTGTTATAAATACAATTGAATTATATATCCAGGAAAAAATGTTATTTATATGGACAAATTTCATATATAATTATATATAATTGTATTTAAAATATATAATTATATATAATTATATAAAAAATTATAAGTAAAAATATAAAATTATAGAAAAAACATTTTTTCCTGAATACGTAATAAATTAAAACATATCAATAGTGGTAATAATTGTTAATTACAAGCATACACATTTCGTATGAATAAAAACACACAATGAGATTACCTTTTTGAACCATTAATGTTAATTCAATATTGCCTTCTTTTGGAATATGAGTAGCACGCATGAAGATGACATCTTCGAAGACAACTGATAGCTCTGTATACATTTTCCCCTGCAATATACCCACAGTTTCCCAAATCATAGCAAGGTATCCTATAGCAGGTATTAAATTCTTTCCATCAATAACATGACCGATCATATACTCAAAGGTCTTGTCTGTTATACTCATAGTAATAGTTCTCTCCCCGGAAGTGACCTTCTTTTGTAACTTGTATTTTGTTACGAACCAATCATCAGTGTGTTCCCATCTTAAAGGAGATTAAATCATTTATTATTCTAATTTCTTAGCAAAGCACAATGGGTCCTAAAATAATTTTCGTGCAATTTTTCCTTATTAATTTTTTCTTTCTTAATCAGTATTTTATAAAATAATAATCAAAGAAGAAAATTGATGATAGACAAACGGTTAAATTGATAACAAACGATTAAATTTATGACAAATGATTAAATTTTGATGCACTGAGCAAAAAAAAGTTGTTCGGTTTATTTTAAACAATTAAAATATATTTAAATTCCTTACCTGATAGAAGGTGCGATCATTGGGGTACCACGGCTAACTGGATACTCGACGGGCGGATAGAGTTTCGCAATATCCGGTTGTAATCCTGCGTTGTAGAGCTTGCCGAGCCCTTGCAGAACAACCTCGACATTGTCTCTATGACCACGTTGGGTAAGCCCGATATTTGTGACTCCCTGACCAAGAGATCGCCTCAGGATAGCTTGTAGAAGACTATGAGGCGCGATCTCGATAGTCACTGCATCCTTCGGAATCAAACGCGCTGTTTCTTCGAATAATACAGGATTCAGCAGATTATTTGTATGGTATTCGGCAGATGACAACTTGGCGATCGCGGTAGACCATTTGTTGCGTGGTACAGACGTGCTCAGCCATTTTTTGCTGCGCGGCTTCGATTCAGGAATTATCTTGTTCAGATAAGCCAGAAGTTTCGGTCCGGCGGGCGCGATATAACGACTATGATAGGGTATATTGCTGCATGGCACTTCTTTCGCGAAGATTTGCTTAGCCTGTTTAGATATACGTAGATTTAATTAAGATAAATATTACAAGAAAAACAATTTGGATAATATTTATAATTTGGTAATATAATAAACAATTAATTTATGATAAGAATTGTAACAGAATAACAGAAATATATAGTATACAAGATCTCAAAATAATAGCCAAATATTTTATGGGCAGGTAGAGCGGACTAAATTGAGTCGAAAAATCCTCTTTCTATTTCGTAATTTTCGCAATAGTTAACAATAAGATATTAATTACTAAAAATTGTCGAAAATTGGTCTTCAATAATTTTTTACTCAAATACTATCAATTTTACAAAAATTGCAAGAGATAAAAATTGTTTATTTTCTTTTCATAGAATTCTAAGATTTTTTCGTAATTTTTTATCAACTTTTTAGTATAGTACTGCATTTTCTTATTTTTATCAACATGAGGAAAAATACAATATTAAAAATTTCTAAAAAAAATTCTGAAAAAATTCTTAGTTGTATGAAGAAGAAACTAAACAATTTTTGTCTCTTGCAGTTTTTCTGTTAAAGTTGATAGAATTTGAATAAAAAATTATTAAAGACCAATTTTCGGCAATTTTTAATAATTAATATCTTGTTAATTATTACGAAAATTGCAAAATGGTAGAGGACTTTTCGACTCAATTTAGTTCGCTTTATCTGCCAAATATGAAATATTTGATGATTATTTTGGAACTATATATATATATATATACATATATATGCACAAATATCGCATATTGTTATAAGTAACACGCTAAAAGTTATTTTCATTTTACATTGACATTTTCATACAACATTTTACATGTTGAAATCTCTCACTTATATACAATTTAGAAAAATTTTTGATAAAAAATGATTCGTTAAACAAACCTGTAATTGGGCAACAAATTCTTTCATAGATTCAGCAGGTCCACTAATAGTGCTACTATCAGAAGCGTTATGACAAGCCACTTCGATGTCAGGTGGACACATATCTTTGATGTCCTCGTAGCCAAGACCTACAGCCGCCATCGAACCATAAATTACTTTAGTTTCATTAGATGCTAAACCCCTCGAATATGCTGACAAGATCATTTGTTCAGCGGTGAAGCATCCGTCTGCGTAAGCGCAACCGAGCTCTCCGACAGAATGACCAATAATATTATCCGGCACAATGCCTATCGATGTAAGAAGATCGACTAGACCAATCTATAAAATTCATATTATATCAGAATACAATGAAGAATAGTAAGCAATCTTTTAAATTTAATGATTCTACGTTTTAAAACCTTAATTATATATTTTTAATTTAAATACTGCTTAAATATTTAATTCTAACTTAAATTAAATATATATAGTTTTTAATTTAAGAATATTAATATATCGCATTATATAATTTATCAAATTAATTTAATTTTTATTTAATTAAAAAAGATTTATTTCTATCGTCTTTTTCGCCAATTGTCTTTTTTTCATTTTGAAATATACTTATAATTAGTTAGTTAAATGTTTTTTTATATATTAGTTGTTAATGTTATACTTAGTTAATATTTTTTCATAGAAATATAATTTATATTATTAAAAAAATAATGTAAATTTCGTAATTATATGCAGCTCACCTGTACTGTCGCGATACCCACAAATGAATGCAAAATATTGTCGAAAATAGTTTTATCTTTATTTGTTAGTATATTAATAATGTCTATACCACGTGGTCGTAAGACGGCATCACATTTCTTAACAGCTTCGGCAAAAACAGGGAATCTCATCAGCTCGATACCTATTTGAAATCAACAAATAAATCGAATAAACAAAAAAAATAAATAAAATATAATTATTTCCATTTTTAGAAATTAGAAAGAAGTTAACATAATACATACCCATACCAGGCCATTGAGATCCCATACCGGAAAATACGAACCAAAGCGGTCTCGTAGTTCCCAAATAATTTTCTACTTCTCTTATGGAATGTTCCGCCTTGGAGCCGACTACCGTGTACCCTCTATACAGATGTCCTTGGATATCATCAAAATGAATGTCATGTAGCAGACGAATATACTCAGTATCTATTGGATGTTTCTCGATCTACAAAAATGAAAATTAAATTTCTCATGAATCTCTAATGAATCCAATCGAAGATAAATATCTTAAACATTTTGCGTTAGCGTTTTTTCGAAGAAATTTTATTGCATCGTATAGAAATATGCTTAGAGATAGCATAATTATTCCAATTTCATTATCTATTAATTTCTATGAGAAATATATTTTATTCATTTTCTATACATGTGTTTTATGTAATTTTTATATTTTTTGTCTTCTAATATGATTTTTCATTGATTTTTACTTACATCGTCTAAGAATACTTTAACAGAGTCCTCTGTACGTCCAGATACTGTTACGAGTCTCGGTAAATCATCAGACGGTGCTCCATTGTTAATTTTATTTTTCGAATGAGATTTCAATATGATATGGCAATTGGCACCCCCAAAACCAAAGGAACTTATACCAGCATAATTGCCTTTCCAAGGTGTTAATTCGGTGACGACTTTGATCCTGCCATCTTCAAGAGCTTTCAAGCCTTCTCGTGGTCGGTTGAAATACAAATTGGGTGGGATTATTCCACTTTCCATTGCTATTATTACCTGTGATATATGTTGCAATTTAATAAATTACTATACATAAATCTTGCTATTGACTTTTTATTTTATTTTTTCAATAAAACATTCAAATGTGCAATATTAGCAAATTAAAAAAAAATTTTAATTAACATTAAGTAAATTAGAGTTATATACAATACAATTTTTATTTGAATAAATTCTACTTCATATATTGAGTGTGCGTGCGCGTGCGCGCGCGTGTGTGTATGTGTGTGTGTGTGCGTGTGTCGGTAACTATTATCCGAATTTATAAAAAACGACCAATAAAAGAATAAATTAATATTAAATTAACAATTAATCAATATATATATTTGAGATTCAGCAACAATAAAATTGCATACAAAAATACATTAAAATATATATAATATAAATCATTTTTATTGTTAATTGAAGATGTGCATAAACGCCCTCTTGCCGCAGTTTCTGTGGCAGCATAATTAAAGCAGTTCAATTATCGCAGTTTCATTATAGTATCACAGAACCGTGGCAAGACTTAGAGCGTTTATGTAAATCTTCAATTAATAATAAAAATGATGATTTATATTTTAATATTTTTTGTATGCGATTTTATTGTTGCTGAATCTCAAATATATATTAATTAAGTATTAATTTAACATCTTAATTTACTTGTTTATTAGTCGTTTTTTGATAAATTGTTTTGCTAGTAAAACTCCTGTTTAGGAGAACATCATCTTAGATGATCTTGATTTTGACATATGTTATCAAGATCATAAGCCTGAATGACCTCCAACAAGTTTTAGCCATCGCTCGTCCTTCGTTAAAAAGTTATGAACAAAAAAAAGTTTCGAAAATAACATCTTATTTCTGCTATATATACTATATCTCCTAAACTAATGCCATTTCCCACTTAATTTTTGCAGGAAATCACATAAAATCTGCTGGAGGTCTTTCAGAGTCATGATTTTGACGACTCTCACCATCCATCTCATCCTCCTCTGCCCTTTGCAAAGGGGCGTGCGACACTCACTTTCGACTCTTACCTCCTCTCTGCTCCTACTTCAGAGACGCGACTTTCACCACCCCTCCCTATTATTGTAAAATCGAAATCTATGTGCTTTGAATACATATTTTTTTATGAAACACAGTTGGATATACAGCCCAGGAAGGCTGTAGCCATTGATAGTAAGAAAATTGTTACACCAGATATTATTGATATTGTTGAATATATTGTAATATACACACTTGTATATTCATAACAATAATAAACTTTATCAAAGCTCTCGAACTTCATTCCTTGTATTCAGTAGTTGATAGATTTCTAACATGTCAACATATGGCTCCACGAATTTTTACGTTTGATTGATAATTATGACCAGTTATTTTCTTATTTGTGCGAGAAAAGTGTAATTAGATAAAATTGAGTATCCGCAATGTAAAAGTAGTCTCAATCTAAGTCGTGCGCCCATTCGCAGGGGGGGGGGGGAGGGGAGTGAAAGTTGTGCGTCTCTTTGCAAGAGAGGAGGGGGGTGAGAAACGCTTATTGTGGAAAATCGTAAAATATATTTTAAGATAGAGAAATTTTATTTCGTGTAGTAGAAAAGAGATTTTATTTTTCAAATTTTTCTTGTTCATAACTTTTTAACGAAGGATGAGCAACAACCAAAACCTGTTAGAGATTATGACCTTGATAACATATGTTAAAGTCAAAGTCATCGGAGAGAGTTTCTCCCTAAACAGGAGTTTTAACTTGGAATCATTTAAATTTATGTTTTTACATTCTAAAATCTTTTTTCCGAATTAAAACAAGATAAAATGTCTTTGAATAATACAAACAATTAGCCAACGTTCCTACCACGCTTAAACTACCAGTTCTCGTCCGATCACTGAAGTCAAGCAGCGTTGGGCTCGGTTAGTACTTGGATGGGTGACCGCTTGGGAACACCGTGTAATGTTGGCCAAAGTTCTTTTTTGCATTTTTCGTTGCAATGAGTAATAAAACATAAATATCTTAATTTATATCTTAAGATATTTATTTTATTTCTATTTTATTTTATATGAATAAATTTACCTTTTTGGATATTAAGATTCTAATTATTCAAATATAAATTCGGTTATCAATACTCGAACAATAAGATAATTCTATGGACTATCATTCAAATACTCGAATACTGGAGTCCAGTCAATTGAAATCATTTGTATTTCTTAAATCCTTTTTTCGGATTAAATAAAGATAAAATGTCTCTGAATAATGCAAATCAGCCAATGTTCCTACCACGCTGAAACTACCAGTTCTCGTCCGATCACTGAAGTCAAGCAGCGTTGGGCTCGGTTAGTACTTGGATGGGTGACCGCTTGGGAACACCGTGTAACGTTGGCCAAAGTTCTTTTTTGCATTTTCCGTGCAGTCAGAAATAAATTATAAATATTATAATATCTTAATTTATATCTTAAGATATTTATATTTTATTTCTCACTGCAACGATATTTATCACCGAATATTATCACCGAACTGATATTTTAATAATTAGAATCTTAATATCCAAAAAGTCAAATTTACCTAAATAAAATAAAAAAAACATCTCCAATGTAAGAAATTAGAGATCACAGAACTAAATGATTATTATTTAAACATATAGATTAAAATAGTTTATTACTTCAACTATAATCTAAATATATAAATCATTAATATTTCTTTAAAATTGAAAACTTTTTAAAATTAACTTTATCTTTCTTGTTTCAAAAGATTTTCAATAAGTCAATTATAAATACAATATTTCTTAAAAAAAGAAAGAAAAAGTCACCTTGATTATTTGACATAGGCCGCTAGCGGGCTCGGAATGACCCATATTTGATTTAACAGAACCGATTAGCAAAGGAGTAGGTCTATCTTTCTCAAAGAAGAATTTCTCGATTGCGTGAATTTCTTCAGGATCGCTGACTTTGGTGCCAGTACCATGACATTCAATATAGAACACATCGTTTGGTAATATATTGCAATCCTGGTAGCATTCTTTCAGCAACGTGGCTTGCATATTGCTCGACGGAAATGTGATACCCTGTTCCTTATAACCATCACAGTTTGTCTTACCGTAGACCACTGTAGCGTAGATTCGTTTCGCATTCTTCGCCTTCTGTAGATATATAACGGAGATTGTCTCGCTGCGAGCGTAGCCATTCGCGTCGGCGTCAAATGATTTACTGCGACCGTCAGGCGATAAAACTCCTGTAATCGTAATTATTATAATAAAATATACAAAAATAGTCGCTATATCTTCAGGTATTTTGGTATTTGTGCGTGCGTGCGTGCGTGCGTGCGTGTGTGTGCGCGCGCGCGCACGTGTGTGTGTGTGTGTGTGTGTGTGTGTGTGTGTGTGAGATACTCTTGAAAAAATATCTTTGTATGAAAGCTCTTATATACACATGTATTTTATGTTTTTAACTTATTGTGTTTCATATATAATTGAAAATTATTATTAATTTCTTACAGAATCATGTTCTATATGATTAATGTTATAAATACCAAAAATATATATACAGTAGTATATATTTTTTATATCGACATAGCATTTCTAATAAAAAAGATGTATTATGTTATTGATGGAAAATTTAGGTTTTTTCAATTTTATATTCTCAGGAAGAAAACTATCGAATAAATCTTTTGAAAAATTACACAATGTACAGTTATAATACAAATCTGTTGGTATTATTTATCTATGTAACTAATTATGAAAATTATTTTATTTATTCTGAAGTTGTAATGAAAATTTTAATCTTTCTCTTTTCTTAAACTTTCTTCATATATGAATATTGTCTTTGCTATAACATAAATAAAATGTTTCTTTGCAAACTTAATTTGATTATTAATCAGTATAATTATTTGATTAAGAATAACTTTGTTTTTATTAGGATTGTAGTGAAAAAAATGTAACTTTTCATTTTTTCATGTTCAGAGATTCATGTAGAAAAAATATGAAATCGAAATATCGAAGACGAGGGATTATATACCAAGACGAGAAAATTGCAGCGATACATAGGGATGAAGACACAGGTTTGATCCACCCACAAGAGCGGCGTCACATTGTCCGTTTTGCAAACATCGATAAGCATTTTCCAATGCAATTAAGCTCGAGCTACAAGCGGAATCTAAAGTATAAGATGGTCCAGTCACTCCTAGCCAATAGGAAATTCTATTCGCTAACATAGCTCTGCTGCATCCGGTAATTCCAAAACCATTTACCTAACCGTAATCAAGAAAATTAAAATTAGAAAATCATTTTTTATCAGCACACATACATGCGCACGCACGCACATACACACACACACACACACACACGCGCGCGCGCGCGCGCGCGATCATTTACATTTATGTCAAATTCGTGTTACGTTAATACATTGCCTTCAATATTTGAGTTTACGTGTAATATTCCCTTTATTATTTTATTTTTAGTAATAATGAACAATAATAATAGCAAGTAATAAAACATTTCAAAAATAGAAAATATAAACTCAGAAATTCTTTGTGCATCTAAATTTAAATTAATAAAGTGAATCTTGAGTCTTTTGATCCGTTTAGCTGTCACGCGTTAATAGTGTGAATCTACCTGTAATTTTTCGTAAAACCAAGTCTTTTCAGATTCAGAGAAACATGCACCCACAAAAACGCCAGTTCGTGATCCACGTAACTGCTTTGGATTAACTCCCGCATCAATGATGGCTTCGTAAGCCTGTTCTAATAAGATTCTGCACATTGGATCCAGCGTATGAGCTTGTTTAAAATGAACGCCAAAGAACAGCGCGTCGAATTTATTAACATCGTTAATTTTTCCTGTACGCAGAGGGATGTCTGGATGATCTGTTGACATTAATAAAAATATAATAAATCATTATATTCAACTTGATGTTTTTAATTACGCAATTAAGATAAAAATAAACATATAATTATATACATATATATATAGTGTATATACATATAAGATAATGTCCCATTTTTAATAACGATCTTAAATATTACCATATTTCTTGAACAACACATTTAAAAAAAAAAGTTTCATATAAAAAGTATAGTAGTTGCATATTGCAAAATATATAATTATATAATTGCTTAAAAAAATTATATATTTTGCAATATGCAACTACTATATTTCTTATATGAAACTTTTTCCTTTAAAATTGTTTAAGAGATATTTAAGAGGTCATCATTTAAAATAAAATAATCTACACACGCACGCGCGCACATATTATACACACACACACTCTCACACACACACACACACACACACACACACACACACTCTTTCTCACACACACACACACTCACACACTCTTTCTCACACACACACACACACTCACACACTCACTCACACACACACACAC
>NW_012130069.1:5636503-5638563 GCF_000143395.1 Atta cephalotes | reverse complement strand
GTCCATAATGTTTAAGTTTACCCGCAAATTGACAAAGATACGTTGTTTATCTGACATTTTGTTAAATACTGCGCCGTTTATCATTGACTCTCATTAGCCTACTATATTTATCTTTTTGTATTGTTTGAAATTCGAGAGTAAGATATAATTATTGTTATTGTATATATGTATATATGTATATATACATATTGCAAAATATATAATTTTTTAATAAGCAATTATGTATTTTTTTTATACCAATCAATACATCTTATTATTTTATGCACAAATTATATTTATTTATTACCTAATTTCCATCGGCGATCATCATCAGTAACCATATCTACTTTATTTAGTAAATTGTTTTTAAACTCCTCCACATTTTTTGATTCTGGAAATTTACCGGCAATACCAGAAATAACAATTTCTTCACCAGGTTCAGGTATCTTGTAACCTTTCGTAAATTTCTTTGTAGTCATCGTTCCCAAGTTCTTCAGATTTCGTCAATTTAAAGAAAAAAACAATATTTTAAAAATAAATTATTAAATTATTAAAATATTATTTTATTAATTGAGAGATTTCTCAATTAATTCATCAATTATAAAACATATTTACAATTAATTTTCTTATATTCTTGCACCGTATAGTAATTTATGATTTGTTTTATTATAGACAACTTAATGAGCTTATCAACCGATTCTGTGAACGATGATTCGCAACTGAAAGACAAGACAGCGGAAAACAGTTTTTATAACGAAGTACATCCCTACCTTCTATGAATTTCATTATTGTTACTTTGAACTTCCTTTAAACATTTGCATTACTAGTGAGAAATAAATCAAAGCATTTTTCTGAAAACCTAATTTACTATCTTTCAAGTATTATACTATATATATTTATCATAAGAGACTTTTTAAATTTCATAAATAATTATAAAATAACAATGGACTTTTGAGCATTATTTATGTGCGTGCATAATGCAATGAAAATTATATACTATTTACGTTTTAATTATGCATTCTTGTTAATTTTTTTTTTTTCAAAAGAGAGTACTTTATTATAAAAACACAGGTTGAATTATGATAAATTTTATTGATACAATGCAGAATCTAATAACATTATACAGAGAAGCTACAAATTAATTTATTCATAATCAAAATTTTCTTAGATAATAAATATTATTAAACTATATCAAGTTTTACAAATATGTTCGTAAATTTATATATTTTTTAGATATAATTTAGATATAATTTTTAAGACAGAATAAAAATATTCTTTATAAAATATTATTATTATTTGTAAAATAATAATTGTTAAAATGTTCTATTTCAGATCTTTTCTCTTATGTAACTTATAATAAGTTATATAAAATTGATTAAACCGTTATAAAACGAAATATTATGAAACTAATCTCAATCTTCATTATGTATAAAAGAATAATTTATGAAGACAATGAAAAGATGAAAAGATGTGTATAATATATATATATATATGTGTGTGTGTGTGTGTGTGTGTGTGTGTATGTGTGTGTGTGTATATATAACAGACTTAGCCAAATAAAAAAACATATTGTTTGATATCATATTTGACTATATGTGTTACAAATAAAATCTCTTATAATGTTCTTTTCCTGTTCTCGTATAATGAATATTCGGCATGGCAGGAACACAGAAGTCAAGGGTGGCCGGATATCATCAGAATATATTATACATGCTATCCTCTGTTAGTTACATCGACGTATACTGTTATGCACGAATGTGTTGCAATATCACGTAGCTACAAGTCATTTACAATGTTTTTATAAAAAAATTGTGACATTTTGTTCCGATAAAGTATTACCAAAAGGAAAGTATAGAATTACTTTTAAGAGCTGATATTATGTACAACTATTTTTTAGAAAGTAATATAAATAGTATAATATATAATTAAGATATATAAAATAGCATAATACTATAATTAAGATATATTTTTATTGTCTTCACATTCATTTTAAACTAAACTATAAAAATACAAAAGTTTTACTTTGATGTAAAAAGAAATATATTTTATATATATATATATATATATATATATATATATAT
>NW_012130069.1:5625722-5634898 GCF_000143395.1 Atta cephalotes | reverse complement strand
TATATATATATATATGCTATTAACATTAATTTACATAATATAATCATATAAGTACAGTTACTCTTCTTATTTATAAATAAAAATTAGCCTTATATCTTTATTGTAATTGTACTTCAAAAAAATAAAGTTACCTTAACACTTTGTTTAATGTTACCTATGAATACTTTAAATTTGGAATTCTTATACAAATAAAAAAAGTCATCACGTATCATTTGATCTTTAACTCTCTGGTCGTTTACAATACATTAAATTTATTCAACACAAATTTCATTAGAACGTTTGATACGTTCTCTGTTATAAATTGAAATGAAATTATTAATACATTTATAAATGAATTTAATGATATATTATATAATAAAATTTATTTATGTATTACAAATTTATTAATAAAAACAAGATTAAATGTACAGAAAAAAACTTGCGGATCAGAGAGTTAATAACATGGCAAGTATTTGAGATCTTTATTAAATGTATGTATAGCATATGTTTTAATGAAGTTTTAATAAGTTTTGTTAAAAAAGTACAATAACTTATTATAACTAATTTATTTCAGACGTCATTTTTGTCTTAACTGCTGTTATATATAAACATACAAAAACAGCTTTTAAGCCAAGTAGCAATATCGAGATTAAATTAAATGTCATATGTATATAAAATCTATTTTAGTGTTTATGTACTCCAGCGAAGTGTACTTTTTTCCCTTGTCCATCTAAAGCCTCCATTAAGCTTGATGTAAAACTAAATTCTGAGCTACTTTCGTCTTCTTGACCTCTGAAAAAATAATATAATTAATAATCTGTTATATTAAAATGTTTCGGTTTTTTTTATGCTGATAATTTTCTCTTGAAAAAAGAGAAGACATACAGTGTATCAAGACTTGTTAGACTGCCATTCAATGTTGGCATACTAACAAAACCATCTATCTTCAATAATTCAAAGTAAGAATTAATAGTGGCCACATAAATTCCTTTTGAACCAGCTGTGCCTAAATAACGTGGACTAGATAATTCGATTAAGGTACGTTCAGGATTCCTTTCCGAAGAACTATATGCGTCTGCATCGAGTTTCACAATCTCGACAGATGAGAAATGAATAATAAATAAGTATGGTTTGCAGAATGCTAAAATAAGGTAATAAGTTATGTAATTAATGTACAGCATTAATATGTAAATAAAATGATATCTAGCAAAGGAAAATTATATTTACCAAAAGCAAATGGCAAATGATTCCACACTGGATCAATAGCGCGAGTTCTTCTACCATTTTCGTCTACAAATACACCAAACTCATTGTAGCATAGTAAAAGCTCCGCTGTGCCACATATATTTGAAATATTTAGAACACACACAGGAAATGTGCCAAGTTTCGCTGCACCAGATATTGCCGCTTTAATTGAGTTATTGTCTTCTTCTGGGAATTCTGTGAATATTGTTTTTTTTCAGAATTATATTTCTTATTCAGATATATTATAAATTTCTGTATCATGAGAAATTACTTACTAGTTTAAGAATTATGTATAATATATATATATAATATATATATAATTTTCTTTGTGTACTTACCATCTACAACATAAGTTTGCAGATCAATTTGTAAAAATTTGTCACAACCTACAATAAGACGATTTGTAGTAAATATAGCACAACTGCAAGGTGTATCAAATTGTGTATCAAATTTATAAAGCCTGACGAATTGTCCGAAATCTTCTTCGATTTTCCATTTCAATAATCTGCATTAACATATAAAATATTACATCTAAAATTCAATACGTTTCAATACTGTATTATGTTTATAAAAAATGAATTAAAAATTACATCACACGAGATGTGGTTGCGGCGCATAGTATATTGCCTTGTAATTGATAAAGATGGCAACTATCAGAGATAGATAGTACAGTCTTTGTACTGATTGCTGGTCTAGAACAGTCGGCGGCCAATGCATTATTCTTCAATAGCCTCAAGTTACAATATACTAATTCCCTGTATTCACCGGCTATCATTAAAGCCAGATCCAAATGAGAATGTAAAGAAAGCTGGTGTATTTGCTTGACACCGCGAATTGTAGTGAGCGTTTGAGATTTCGAAGCGCAATATGAAAAGAGACCTTCTTTCGCACCTAGCAAAAGTACATTTTCTGCACCCAGATCCACAACACAGTTCAAATCCAACTAGAAGTAAATGGATAACTTTAATATAAAATAGGAAAACGAGAAACTAATGCAAAATTTTATACAAAAAAATATTATAAAAGAAATAACTATTACAGTTAAATTTAATTTGTTGAATGAAAATTCTTAATCTTATCTTTTTGTATTTATTAGATTTTATAAAACTAATATGTGAGGATTTAGTTCAATCTTAACACGTCACTCACTTGATGTTTTTCTAATCTGAGTACAGTTTGATACTTTTTACATTTTGATATAGGATATGAATTTTGAACAGTAACACTCTTTAAAGTTTCAAGCCATTTCCTCTTATCAGCTTGACTCAGTGCCATGACGTCCAATCTAGATGAAGGCCAACAAGTTGTCACAGAATTCGATTCTATTCTAAAGATAAATGGGATGTCAGATTTTGCTGTATCCAATACATCAGGATGTTGCACTATTTCAGAAACATTAAAGCCATTATTCTCTATTAAATTTAAACGACTGATTGGTGCCACCCCCGCACATGGCTGACGTTCGTAGAGACACAGACACGGTTTTTCCAATTTCAAATACTTTCTCTCCCAGCAAGATTTTGATTTACTAGGAACTTTTACCCATCCTTCCATAGAAATTTCATTCTCTTTGTAAGGAGAATTTTGTAAATCCTGCAAAAAATACATATGAATATATAAATTGTTATGAAAATCACGAGATTATATAGAAATAAATAATAAAGTAAATTTAATTTTTTACTGCATCTGGTTTATCCGGCTGATCTATTGCCAAAGTCTGAACGCTATCTCCGATCGATGATAAACTCTCATCACTATCTCTATGAGATTTATGATAGTATTTAGACAAACCACTAGGTAAACCACAATTGGCAGGTACAGACACCGCGCATTTTAAATGCGTCATAATTTGACACTCGCTGCAGATTCGAGCATGTCTTCCGAACTGTATAGCCTCTGGACATGCTGCGCATTTTCCGGCACGCATAGGCAATTCAACATTAAATCTATGTGGAATGTTGTGTCCTATCCTTTGCGGAGATAATTGCCTAAGTAACGAGGTACTAGTTTCTGTGATATTCTTTACTTTTTTGCCTTCGCGTTCTGGCGTTGTCGGAGATGTAGGTGCAGATGCAGCCCTAGCTTTTTGGATTAACAGCTGATCTGTCAACGTCTTCACCTTCGCTTGTTCTTTAGCGAGCTGATTCTCCAATTCGCGATATCCCACAGGCATGCCTGTACCCATAGGTGGCACGTTCTCCTTCTGTTTCATACCAAGTATTTCGCATATCTTCGTCTTCTTTTTCTTACCACCTCCTTCCAATTGAAATTGCAAGTAATCAATCAGTTTAGTTTGTTGTTGTATAACACTTTCATACTTTATCTCTCTTTTCTGATAAAACTGTCTCATCTCTTCTATGACGGTTTCCAATTCTGCTATTCTTGATCTCAGTTCCTGACACTGATCTATGCTATTCTGCAAATTATCCCTAAGCACAAAATTTTCCTCTTTCAATTCATGTACTGTCGTCAAGTATTCGCTACTTTCTTCTTTCACGACTCTCGATTCTTCTTTAACAGCTTCTAAAGCATGACTCATTTCCGAGAAATCACATTCCAATTCACCACATTTCGTATTCAATTCTTCTACTTGTATAGTGAGTTCCTGAACAAGTTTCTTATACTGGTCTCTTTGAACGATAAGACCGTTTCTCTCGCTTTCTATATCACTTGTTTCAGATTCCAACTGTTCAATGTTACGTTCGGCAACTATTCTTCGTGTTTTCTCCTCATTTTGCGCAATATGTGCTTCACGAACTTTTGTTTCGGCAGCTTCTAAATCTCTTTGTAACTTCATTTTATCTTGAATCAGCATATTCTCACGTGTTTCATGATCGCTTGTTAATCTTTCGTAGTCCGTTAACTGCTCTTCTAACACTGTACAAGTTTCCTTTAACAACTCATTATTTATTTCGTACCCTTTGATATCCTGTTCTAGTTTTGCAATTTTAGATTCAAGATCTGTAACTGTCTGTGTCAAACGCCTGTTCTCGGCATTCTGAGTATCGACACGCTCTTGATTCGATCGTATTTGCCTACGAGTTGCATCCAATTCTCTACGTAACGACGCACTAGAAGTTTGTGAGTCTTCGATTTGATGATTAGCCTGAATTAAAGCCTAAGAAATATGAGAAACGAATTAAAAATAAATAACAAAAAATAAATTTTCTTATATTTTAATTTATGTATAAAAAATTAAGAAAATTTTAAATAAATATTTATAAAAAATATATACTCTTTGTGCTGAATCTGCTTGCATTTTATGCCTAGATGCCTCTTTTGTAATATCATTCAATGATGTCTTCGCGATATTTAATTCTTCCAATAATTTCTTTGAATTTTGCTCTTCCTCTTTTACTTTATCATTTAATTTTTTTAGCAACTTTTGATTCTCTTCCTGTAGAGTTTTTATTTTATCCTGTAGAGTTTTTATTTTATCCTCAGCTCGTTTAGCTTCCCTTACAGCTATACGTTTATCTAAGTTAGCATCTGATAATTCTTTTTCTTTCTTCCATAAATTCAACTGGGCTTGTTTTGCCGTTTGTTTTTCAACTGTTAATTCTTCTCTTAATGATTGAAGTTGCTGCTTCAGTTTTTCTGTTTCTTCTTGTCTGTGAAATACTTTTGTATCTGTGACCTCAACAATTGTTGCGCGAGTTGCAGATGGTACTTCATCTAGTTGTTTAAGAACAGCATTTTCTGTTTCTAACTTTGTAACACTATTTTCTAAACGTTTTAATAATTCTTCTAAATTACACACTTTGCGCAATTGTTCCTCTGCAATTAAATAACAATTAAATAATTAAATAACAGAATAGTATACAAAAATAATTCATAATATTTTATGTATAATTTTGTTTACTTTCTTTTTCCAAAGAATCTTGTAATCTTTTTTGCAATGTAATCTTATCTTGTGCCGCTTGTTCTAAATTTACAGCAAGCGCTTCACTTTGCTCTAAATTCATCATGGTTTCATTTAGATCAGATTTGGTAACCTATAAAACAAAATTATTGGATTAAAATTCAAATATAATATAAGAAATAAAACGGATTATTAGAACCAAATATCATTAGCCAATTATTATTATATATATATTATACATTATACATTATAAATAAGTTACACATATTTATACAGGAAATTCAATATTTGAAGTTTTTAGCAAATTTATTAAAGCTATCAATGATGGCACGAATGGTTCGATTTCCACCTGCATACACGCGATTTTTCATATTCTGGAGAATACTGCTCCATTTTGTATTTTTAAGAAACAATATTGCTCCAATACATGTGACTTTGGCTAACGATATCTAGTTTGGAGCTCTATAGTCCGCTTTCTTTCTTATATTTGAATTATATATTCATTTAAACCTATTACATTATATTATTACAATTATTAGATTTAACAATTCTTTATCACATTAATGGTGCATTCGGAGAGACACTATTAGCGCTACATCTGTCATTCTATCTTCATTATTTATTAGACATAAAACATACAAAGATAGAATGACATAAATAGCGTCTCTTCAAACGCATCTTAATTCTTAGTTCGCTTAGTTTCCTTCATAGTTGTATGTTTATCTAAGTTAATATTTAATAACTCTTTTTCTTTCTTTCATAAATTCAACTGAGTTTAGTTTGCCGTATATTTTTACGTTTGAAGTTGCTGCTTCAGGTTTTCTACTTAAAACATTTAGATTACTTACTTGCAATTGTTGTTTTAATTGTTCATTTTCAAGATTCATCCTTTCCAACTGTTTTTGCATAGTTGTAAGCAACTGTTCTGATGACTTTAGATCATCTATCTGTCTCGCTCTCTCTTGCAATTGTTTACGCAAAGCTTCGATCTCGGTGTCTCTTGCTGGTAACGTGGCTTGTATAGTACGTAACTGTTCCTGGCAATCTCTTAATTCATTTTGAGCAAGTTCTAAAGCAACATTTAATCTTGACTCGCGACAATGATTCGAATCCTGCTCGTTTCGTAACCTAGTCTCGAGATCTGTATTCTTTGCCGCTTCAAAGTCCAATTTTGCTCGTAAATCGGCCAATTGATTATGAGAGCGCACAGCAATCTCCTCTAACTTAATTTCTACGCCTTGAACACTTTGTCTACTTAATTCACGCGTTTTCGCCAAGGATTCTTTATATTGTGCCTAAACATTTATTAATAAAGAATTGACAGCATTGATACCCTTTGCCATTTTACCTTCATATATAATTTTTTTTCTTTTTAGATTTAATAACATTACTTAATGAATAATTATATTATGTTGCATTAATTTATATCATTATGACAAATTTAAGTTACCTACTTGAAATACGCGCAGCTTATCCAATTCTGCATTTGCAGTTTGCAGTTCACCTTCTGTTCTTTGTAAACGCGAACTCATTTCATTATTACTTGTGCATAATTCTGTTAATTTTACAGTTTGTGCTTCAATATGCTTATTTAATTGTGCAATTTTGTCTTTCTCTGCATTCTCCCATTTTCGCTTAGCATCTCTTATTAAGCCAAGCGCTCGAGTTTCTAAATCTCTTCTCTCTTGTCGCTCCAATTCTATCCCAAGTGACATAAAGTTTTACATAAAGTTTTTATCAAGTAATAAGAACATATCTTATATTAAGTAGAACAATCATGGGCTATAAAGTATATTTTTTTCCACGAATGTTTGTATTAATTTGTATTAATTGACAATATATGAATTTAATTATTAGAATTATTATTAAATTACATACCTAACGTCCTTTTAATGCCTGCCAGTTCTGATCTTGTAGTTATCAATTCTTTTTCCAGTATATCCCTCTCCTTATTGGAAGCTTCTAATTTTCGTGTTTTCTCCTCTATTTGAGATTCCATCTGAGAAAATCTCCTGACCTGATCCTGTAATTCAAATATTTTTTTTTGCTTCTCTTGAATTTCTTTATTTTTCACATCTAACTTCGTCTCTAACTCCATTTTTTCTTTAGAAAATTTATCTGGTTGTAGATGCTTAGGCAATTTATATTCTAAGTATGGAGAATGTCCTGATCCCGACTGAGATTCAGTTTCTGCAGCTTCAGCTACAAAGAATAAAATTGTATGGCACAGAAAAAAGATAAATCCATTTAAAAAAAAAATATATATATATATATATAGTAGCTCTATATTAACTAAAATAATAGATACAATTAAACAGGTACAAACCCAAACTTCTCCTAATGTTAGCTAATTCTGATCTTACAGTCACTAATTCCTGTGCTGACTTGTCTTTTTGTTTGACGCTTGCATCCAGTTTCTGTGACTTTTCGTCCGGATCACAGAAATACTTAGGTTTATTGTAAGGCTTCTCATAGACCTCCAGTGCCTTATATCGCTCGTATCGTGATCTCTCATTGTTTCCTAACTCCATGACTGATTATTTCCGAATCGCGTAATTATACTCGAATGCGTTTAATCATAGATCTGTAGATGAACTTTTGTGTAATATATACTTTTGGAACTTAAAGTAACATAAGCATATGTATGATATTTGACG
This sequence comes from Atta cephalotes, assembly GCF_000143395.1. Taxonomy (NCBI): domain Eukaryota; kingdom Metazoa; phylum Arthropoda; class Insecta; order Hymenoptera; family Formicidae; genus Atta; species Atta cephalotes. The sequence continues at coordinate 5,627,155 of NW_012130069.1, read as the reverse complement.
AAAATTCTAATACAATCTACAGGAATAAAAAACAGACCTCATGACGGCGACCAATGACGACGCTCCGACTCGTCTTCAACAATTCTTCTTCTTCTTAATTAGTTAATACTCTTAATAACTCTTCACTCATCTGCCTCCACTCGTCTACAATGTCTACATCCAAGTTGATCAAAGTTTACGTTGCCACTATGCCACTGAACCGCACTGAACTTCTAACGGTCACAACCAACTTCGTGCGTACAATTTAAATATAATACGCTGCTTGCGACGTCAGAGTGCGCGCGTGATTTTAGTGAGAGGGGTGATCTCTGGTGATCTCTAGCGATAATTTAATGGGAAAAAGTCGATAAAGTAGATGTATAGATATAAGTATTATATCGCAGATTACGTTTACGTGATGGTAAATGTTTAGTATAACATTTCCCCTTCGAGTTTTCTGTAATTTTGTAAATTTGTATATTTTTACGTGTAGAATATATTTTGAAAAGGAAAATCACATCGCTCAAACCCTATTTCTTTTTTTATAATTTTACAGTTTTTTAGTCAGTAAATGAGAAAATAATAATTTAATTCTTTGCTTTAATTAATTAAAAATATATTATTTTTTTATAAAATTTAAATTATAGCAAAGAATGAATTGTAATTCATTTCTTTTTTATCCTTTTTTATCCTTTTTTGAGATATAAAAAAAACATTGAAATAAAAAAAGGAAATGCAACTTGAACTTTTTCTCTACAGTACAAGTTGCACAAAAGTTGCAGCAACATTACTGCAACATTGCAGCGACATGTTAATAGCAGTATTGCAGTGATAGTGCTGCAAATTCTGTGCTGTGGGAATTCCATCTCGATCAAAATCTTCGCATAAGTACACATATTTATAAAATTATAGGAAAATCGGAAAGAGACAATAAACATTTACTAAACATTTACTCATAAAATATTTACATATTGGTATATTTACATTAAGTTCATACGAATCTTTTTCATTTAAATAATACGACTAATGTAAAAAATATGACAGAATTAAGTTGATTGTTAACATGCTGACTTTAATATTGATAAATAAAAATATTTAAATGAGAAAAAAGTTTTGGTATTGTGTAATATAATGACAATGAATATAAGCTTAAATCATCCATAAATTGTTAACACAGATGATATGTAAAACATAGTTACATAAAGATATAAATTATTACATTTCAAACGCACAATCTTGCTCAACATTGAAAAAAATCTTAAGAAACTACAAGATAAATTATGAATTTAAAACAAAATTAAATTGATCTTTTAATAAAAATGCATCACTAAAGTTAAAGAATCAATTATTGAAATAATTTTCAACACACGCACACACACACACACACACACGCACACACGCGCGCGCACACACGCACACACACACACACACACACGCGCGCGCGCGCACACACA
>NW_012130069.1:5619460-5624893 GCF_000143395.1 Atta cephalotes | reverse complement strand
ACACACACACACACACACACACACACATATATATATATATATATATATATATATATATATATTTATATTTATAGACGCGTAAATATAATCGTTAGGATGCGTATATACAAAATATGTACAAATATAGGTATTTTAGTTTTATTCTTTCGTTATCACTCTCCTTTCATTTCTAACGGCCAACATCTACATCGTGGGTTTCTTGATATATACATAATATGGCATCCGTTATCTTGGAGATATCTCTCAAGCTATCAACGATTTGAATTAACAATTAAGATCTTTCTATTTCCCGTATTAACACTAAGATGGTCAAGCTTGTTTTGAATGCAAACAAGACAAAAATTTCCTTAATTTTTTAATTAAAAATTTTAAATTAAGAAATTTGTATGTAAAACAACATCGAAAAGATTTCTTTTATCTACACTGCATTAAAAATTTTATCGATCTTTAATTAATTATCAAAGTTTTTATCATTTAGAACAATCGCAAAAATGATCGTTCTACTATTAAAAGCGACGTCCAGAAATTTCTCTTTTCCGCAATATTTTTATTATATTTAAGTTTATTATGTATGTTTTTATTATTATATATTTTTATTATTATATATTTTTATTATATATTTTCATCATCGCAATTGATGAACATTTTGTTTAAAGTAACACAACTTTCATTCTGAAATCCATTATTACGATAAACTTTTCTTTTATTTCCAAATAAAAAAATTGACATTATAAAATCATCTAGACAAATGCAATAATAAAATAAAGTGTCTATGACTGATGTTCAAAAATATTATTTCCTATATAGTTTTATTAATATTGAAAGTATAGGTATTCATGTTTGAATCAGATATGTAGATATTTACTTTGAACCTTAAAAAGCAGTTATTAATTTGAATTATCAAATTATTATTTATTTGCGGAGTATTTTTTGTTGTCGCGCTTCTGTCTGAATGCTCATATATCCACGGTGTGATAACATGAGCAACATAACGATGTGAGAGTTTATATTGTCTGGTAAATCGTGATACAACTATCGAGGTTTATTACAAATAATTAACCATCTTACGCCAGTATCAATATGGCAAATATATATATTACTATGCAATATTAAAAAACTATGCAATCTAAGGAAAAATTATCTTTTATTTATTTATTGCAAAAGAGAGAAAAATCATCTCCTCGTCAATTGTATCACGATACCCTTGTATCGGATACCCTGTATATACTAGCGGCACTTTTCTCACGCGACTAATTCAACAATAAGGCACATTGTTGCACAATCTGCTGGTAAAGGAGTGTTTGCACAGTTCGAGACAAAGATCATAATGTCGTTCTATACATACAAATCGCCGAAAATGACATCATGATCTCTTTGTGATCACTCCATCCTTTCAATTTCTTGGCACCTACGGCCTCAAAAGTACCACAATCTGAAATCCCGGATGATGAAGGCCTACGTTCATCTGAGAACGATTGGGAAAAGGCAGTCTGTTTTTACAACTTTGCCAAAAAGAGCGAAGAGAGAATTATTGATAATTTGGAAAATTCCATAACTAAGACTAAAAAAATAAATTGCTGATTAATTTGCTGCTTGGAAAATTAACGAGTAAAACTTGTGCGAGTATTTTGTTTTATTGAAATTCTAATTTAAAAAAAAATGCAAAATCTGAGCATAACGAAGAATTTGGCTTTGAAAGTTTCGTCAAAATTGGTACGCACGAAGGACACTTGAATATTTATTTTCACTGGATTTATTCGTAACCCGGAAAATCAGAATTAGGAAACCAAACGCGTTATAAAACGGCGATACCGGAGTCGGAGCAAAATTCGCTAGCCAACCTGGGCGGAGCCTTTTTTCATTAGACTTTCAAGTCGCAGACCAGCTGCTCGGTGGGTCATGTGCTCCGATGCACAGAGGGAACGAATGACGCGACATGCGAGGATGTCGCAGTCGCGATTCCGCGACATAGACTCAGACGAGTCGGATTAAACAATTAAATAGCCTATCGTAAGGAGTATCGTTTAAATAATTTACGTTTCTGTATATATACACACAATCATGCCCGTGTTCGCGTGTAATTCTCGCTGCTGCGTTCATTGAAGAGTTGCTTCTGACATCCAGCATTGGCACATGCACCGTTATCACTGGTCATTGATTATATCGTCGGTTACAGCAATTTTGCAATTTCGACGACAATACTTTATGCATCTTTTCGAGCTTTTTGATGCGCGTATTTTATAATCTGCGCATGGCACCTAGGATTCAGAATTAGGAGACCGCGGCTTTGCAATTATTATTTCTCTTTCTCTTTCGTCTTTTTCTGTTCAAATTCAAAGAGAAACATATCTATGAACGCGGAATTGCAGCTCCATCACGCGATAGCTGATGATAAAACTGGGACATACGCGATTTTTTTCCGGTCTTCATACTTCCACACCGAGGACCCGATCAACAACATATTCGTACCTCTTCGGCTCTCCATTGCCATTCTTCTCAGTAGATTTCGGTAAAACCTCCCTCTCGCCGTTTTCTGAACTTCGCGCTTCGGTCTCCACCGCCGGTCGACCTTTAGCATTCACAGATTTACTGTCGACATTGGACAATGCGACTTCGTCTGCGTTGACAATCACGGCAACAACATTTGTGGCACTTCGATCCGTGACATTGCTGCTCTTCGTGACAGGCAATGCACTTCCACCGGAAATGTTGTTCGATCGCGTTGTTGTAGAATTTATAAAAGAACTAGTGACAGGTTCCGATGCGTACTTTCTGTGCGTGTGTGATGTCGAAGAACATATACTTTCAGCCCCGAGTTCCTCAGGTGGTAGAACAGGAACATTCAAATTCACTCGCGTAAAGAAAGCCATCTTTTCTCTGGAAAAAGATAATGTTAATTTATCAAATGATCTTTATAAAAGATAATATTTTTTCCTATTAATCTTTATATAATCTTCAAAATTATCAAAAGGTTACAGATTTTCATCGCGATTCAATTTATTCGAAGACATAACTTTTGATTAACACTCAAAAATTAACATTTTGGATTAATAGTTATTTCGGACATCAATTACTTCATTATTTTAAGTATTATGAGATATTATAGATATTCGAATTCAAATCACAAAAAACTGAAATAAAAGATAATAATTTTGCAATAAAGAGAAACTTGTCACTTACTTGAAGGAAATCATATCGGGTTTTCCCTTCCCAGCTTTTGTTTTCCTCAACTTGTAAATCTCTTTTGAAGTTTTCTTTAACATCTTCTCCACTTTCTTATCCTCAAGGCTTTTACCGTTCTTGCCACTTTCGGCCTGTGCTATGAGATTTTGAAATTTCTGATCTTCTAGCAGCCATGTTGCTAAGTCGGTATCGCCTCTTTCACGCGCTTGTTCTAGTCGTTGTTTCAATTCTCGTAACCTACTAAGCTCATCTTGGAGATTATTCAGTTTAGCATGCTGCGCCTGGAGATCTAATTCGAGGTCCAAAGACGTTCTGGCTGTCGGCAGTAAATGAGACGATTTCTTCGTGGTTTTGTAACTGAGAGCGGAGGACGGTCGACGCCATCGCAGGGAACGTCTTTCTACTGAGTTCCGTTGGAAAGGTCCACCTCTGCGATAAAGCGGCATACTACTGTCGCTATCGCTGCGATTAAGCTATGTAAAACAAGAAAAAAAATTTAATTCAGGAAAAAAGACAGATTTTTTGCCAAAACTCGCATTTAAAGGTATATAAAGAATTCAATATAAATTCATGAAAAGCAAGTAATAAAAATTCTTCAATTTTTATTGAGGATTTATCGAAATTTTAAATTCTTGTTAAAAACTTTTTTATTCTGTACAAAATTTTGTATGGAAAAAGTAAATATATCAAATATATAATAGTCAAGAAAATTTGATTAAAACTTACTCGACAAATGTAATGATTTCTACTAACGGCTGCACTAGGTGAGAATGTTTGACTTCTTTTAATCACAATAGAGTTTTTGTCATCATGAATAGCGCCGGGTGCAACACCAGCCGCAGAAAGTTTTCTTTGCTTGCCCTGTTCCGGAATAAACACGCATTCAGTGTTTGTTTCTTTGTCCTGCGTTTGCCTCATTTCCTCGTTCAATTCTTCGTCTTCCTGTTATATTATAAATGGAAAATCGTTACATTTAGAATTGATATTTTCTTAATAAAAATTCCTATAGTCTCGACAATAAACAATTTAAGATTCAGTGCAAGTAATTTAATTCTCATAAAAAAATAATGCTAATCATAATGGTGGTAAAAAAATATTAAGACTTATTAAATCAATGACTTTTAATCGCTTGATGTCCACGATTCATCTGATAGTAAATTCAAAGCAATCGAAACATTAAATAAATATCATTTATATAGCAACATTGCTTACCTCGTGCTCCAAAACATCCTCTAGAATATTATCCTCCACCGTAAATTCTACAATGATACCTTCCTCGTCGCTGTCCTCGCTTCCACTTTCACTACCATCATCCTCATCCTCTTCTTCTGGACTACGTAGACAATTCAGCTCTTCCAACCTTAACGTTACGGCTGACTGCAACTCGTCTTGATTCCTTGTCAAGGTGGACGTTTGGGAACTGATTATCGTACTCTCGTCACTACTCTCTTCTTTCATATTTTGTACGCTCCTGTATACCGAAATATCCGATTCCTGCTTGTCATGCTTCGTCAATCTGACGTTCATAGAGGTGCCGTTGGTACTGGTACCGGGACTATCAGATGGATGCATGAAGCGGAAGGAGAGTATATTGTACCATTTCACACTAGGAGATTCTGGACTAAAGTCTGCCAACGAGACTTGTGCAGAACCCTGTAATCAAATCAGTAAAAGATCAGAATGACAAATGACTATGTTTTCTCTCAATTTAGCAATTATAACTGTTTTTTTTTTTCAAGAATATATGAAATTTTTGTCAATAAAGAATTGAATATTACTTCTCCAAGTGTATCTCAGATTTTCGATCATAATACACTATTAAGTGAACATCGTGATAAAATTATCTCGGAGTGAGGAATGAAACTTGTCACATAAATAAAATAAATTTCAAAAAAAGTATACATACCAAACATTTCTCGGCCTCGGTGCACCAAAGTGTAACTTGCAGTGTTTTCGTGTACAATTTGTTAAGCGGCACGGCGATCGGGAACGTTTCGCCGAAAGTCGGTTTTCGCAAGTCCACAACGGATTTCGTGCAACACGTATGATTGATGGGTAATTGCATCGGCAGCAGTGCGGCTTTGATATATCTAAAATGCGGAATAAAAACGTTATTTTTATAGATAAAAAGGCATTTCAACGCGTAGTTGTACTTTCAGGTCATGGACTCTTGCGAGCTATCAATTATTCTTTAAAAGAATATTCAGACGAAAACAAATAGAATTCGAGAGAATTCTCTCTCTCTCTCTC
>NW_012130069.1:5613311-5618576 GCF_000143395.1 Atta cephalotes | reverse complement strand
CTCTCTCTCTCTCTCTCTCTCTCTCTCTCTCTCTCTCTCTCTCTCTCTCTCTCCTGCCTTCTCTTTTCATCGGCGGGATTGGAAAACGTGAGTTCATCGCGTGAAAGATGGATCATTAATCAAACGCTCCCGTGTAACTATATACATTAATCTGTCTCTCTTCCTTAACCGTCGAAGCGTCGTGCCGTTTCGTGAATTTATGGTCGGTGGCCGGACACAATGGCCACGAGAATAAATTCCTGAGTGGCTGTAAAGCTAATTGCGAGACATGGTATCGCTGATAATAGCCGATTCTTACGTAACGAAGGTGAGCGCGACACGCGGCTGGTCAATGATCCAGACATGAGTGCGCGACAAGGATTTCATAATTACATTCCAATTTCAAAGACGTCAGTAGGAGCCCGAGTGATCGATTGACTAGCCAACTTGGGTCATTAAGATCGTCGATTGCAAACGGGGAATAGACAAAAGTCGAGTGTATTTGCGTAACTCGTCAGCAGGTTGATCTAACATTATGCAATGAAGTTATTTAATCGGTAAAGTTATTTTTGAAAATAAAATCTCGTTCGTGGATAGCTTGAGATATTTAACGGCGGTTATATCACGATATTAACTAAGACGTAAATATTTATGTTTTCGAAGAAAACAAATAAAAATTGAAGTGTAACTAACGCAATGACTGGAATATTGAGACGTAGTAAATATATTGCTTAAAATATATCGGTTAAAAATAATTAGAAAAAAAATCATCATGTAGGTACTCACACTTGCGCGTTATCGGGTATGAAAAGCGCGGCTAAATTTCTCGCTCGTTCAATGCCAACATGAAGTAATCCGTCACTCACTGAATACCTGATAAATGTAAAATTATAGATTTCAATTCAGTTATTCGTTTCATCTAAATCATCACAAGAATGAAAGCAAACTTCCGCAAAAATAAAATAAGTTTGTATTATAATAATTTTTCGTAAGTAAGTTAAATAAATAAATAAAAATTTCGTAAATAAGTTAAATAAATAAATAAAAATAATGTTTACACGTTATTTAAAAAATTATAATTTTACGTTATTATAAAAATAATAGATATATGATTATCATATAATAATTTTTCTGCAGCATTATGTTTTCATATATTATTTTTTATAATGTACACATAATCGTTTTATAGTTTTATATATATATTCGATAATATAACAAATTTTAAATAAGAAAAATATCTGCAAAAGAAATATACTTTTATAATATGTTGTGACACTTTTATGCACATTTTTATTATATTTTGTTCGATGTTTTTATAATATATGATCCATAAACAAAATATACCTTAGTTTAATCTGCACTTGTGCGGTTTCTAGGCTCATTTCGCCAGAAGCTAATGGGTCTACATCAGAGATGGGCCCGGACAATCTTTTTCGGTTGCATGCCTCGAAGACACCCGAGTCACCTGCGACGCTTTCATCAGAAACGGCGGCAGAGACGGATCTAGTGTTGGTACCGGAACTACTGGCTCTCGACCTGATCCCAGTAGGCGGTGGTGTTTCGCTGATCGGTGATAAGGGGAGTGGCTCCGGCGGCAGGGACGTTGGCGGTTGTAGTTGCATCTGCGTGCCACTCGCGCCAGGCCTGCCCAAACCACTGCCCTGGGACATATTACTCGATTGCAGTTCGACGGGCGGATGGGGACCGACCAGTTTTAAACGATCCTGCGTATTAATGGAGCCCAGCTGTTCTTGTTGTGACACTACTCCTTGTTGCTGACAAACAAATCTGAACTCCGACAAACGGTCCTCTAGTTGATTCCCGTCCAGATGAGACGTAGCGGTACCGCTAATCGTTGCTATTGTTGTTGTCGTTGTAGTCACTGCAGGTGCCGCTGTTCTCTGATATTGCCTCCTCTGCTGTTCTACCTGTTCATAGGCAGGCGGTGGACCCATCGGCGCATTTTCGTACAACGGCGATACCGGCGGGCTTACACTGGACAAACTCGATCTTGGGGAAAGACTGGGCTGAGATCTGCCGGGTGAGGGTGTTCCGACGAGATTACTCTGTTCGGAACCACGCAACAGTCTTTCAACACGTCTGTGGAGGTCAACCATATCGACCGGTCGTTCTTGCTGTAAACTAGCCGATCCCAAACACTGCGGACCACCGTAAATATCCGTGAAGCTAAGTCCAGAACTGAGAGAACCTTTGCTACTCGTCGTGCTGAGACTACCGAGACTGGAACTACTGCTCACCGACAATGTACTAGCGCTCAAAGTTTTCAATTGACCCTCTAACATTGCCATTGAGCGTAGCGCGTTTCTAAGTTGCTGCAGCAGCAGTTGCTTCTCTTCGTGGAGCCGTACGCGATCAGTGATGGTTTTATTTGAAAGTTCAAACGCGGTATTAAGATCTTGCTCGAGCCTACGAATTTCCAACTGGATCTTCTTCATGTCCTGTTGTGTTCTTGTTCGAGGAGTGATGCTACGTAATTCTCTCAATAACTGTTCTTTTTCTTGGAATAATAACAGCTTATCCTTGTCGCTCTCAGTTTGTCCTGGCGTCACTTTTTCTTCGAGATCCGCCAACTGTTGTTGTATATGCTGAATCTGTTTTCTTGCCTCATCATATTGCAACCTCATACGTGCCATCTCGGCCAGCCGAGTACCGATCGGTACCAGCTCGCCCGAGAGATCAGTTTGGGAGGCCGTGCTGAGCTTCTCCTGTGGCAAACTGAGCGTGCTAGCTTCTGGACTGCCCTCGCATAATTGCAACCTTGTCAGTTCATCCTTTAATTGTGCCAGCGATTGCATCAGCTCAGCCTTCTCCTTCTCACCTGAGCTTAAAGACTTTTGTATGTTGCGAAGTTCCGTCATGATCGCCTGTGCTTCCATAATATTGTAGCATCCACCATGATGAGTGCTCAATTTTTGTTCCACACTGCAGAAAGAAGTAGACCGCAGGAGTTAGAATTATTCTCAAGTGTTGTGAGTACTACAAATAACTGGCTGTAATATGATAGTTATTAATAAAAAAAGCATCTTAAAATTCAATGATATCTATAAAATTTCAATTTCTTAAATAAAAATTATTATTAAAATAAGTATTATTAAAATAAATGTAAGAGGAGCAAAATTTTTCATAAAATCTTAGTAAAATGCATATAAATAATTTTTGTTACAGACTGAGATTAAATTATTTAAATAAGTTTAATACAAAAATGGGCTCCGTCGACTTAATATTCATCTATGTAATACCTGGCGAGAGTATCTACTCCTCGTTGCGTGCAATTCATCTCCGCTCGAATTTGCTCGAGTTCTCGTTTTAATCGAGAAACTCGACTCCTTGCAAGTGCCACGTCTGATTTAAGCAGGTCAGGGTCATATTTGGTACTCAAGGAACTCGAGCTGGAACACACTGCGAACCACAAATGCCCGTCAATATTTTCCAATGGTGAGAACTTTTTTACTTACACTCGCGTTAAAATTAATTTAAAATCAGATATTTGATCACATGTAAAATTCAAAATATAAAAACTACCAATCATGACAAATTCCCTAATTGGCAGCAATGTTCTGTAATTTCATTTTAACAACACAACACTTTTCAAATGACAGGATTGACGAAGCATTCATAAATATCTGCATGTAACGCGCACAGTATATCCAAGTTACTATTTAAATCAGGAACTAATAAAAATCCTCTGTATGTTAAATTACACTCACAACTTGTACGCGATGCGCCAAGGGTGGTTAAGGCGTTATTGAGGTGATTGTATTCATCCTGAGCCAAGCAGAGCCTCTGATGTTTTACGTCATAAATCTCCTTCTTCGCCTATAACACAAGAATTTGAACTTTTTTAAAACAACCTTTTTAAAACAATTGATTTTCATATCAATATTATATAACACTTATTTTCATATCCATCATCACTGTAATTGGCAAAATCTTTTTTTGTAACATATAAGACACGTTAATTAAATGTATTAAGAAAATAAGGATGAAGGAATAATTTATCGTAGTTATGTAACTTTTAAATGGTAGTTATTTAAGTTCTAAGCATTTAGATGATATTGTGCTTCCATAAATAGCAACACTGCATAGTTTGCAATTATTTATTTAGCGATTACGTGCAAATTGCACGCGCTAGAATGATGTGTTTATTTATAAACGTAAAGGAAAATGATATGTAAAGAAATGTAAGTGAAGAAGATAAAACAAAATTTTTCAAGAAAATAAATCTAAATATCTTCTTTAACATAAAAGAGACTCTTCTCAGCATTCTTTTAAATAATTATTAAAAAAGGAGTTATATTAATTTATAAATTAATTAATCAGAATAAAAAAAGATTTATCTTAATCAATATACAATCCTTAATATCAGTGCTGATATATACTGTGTTTAATATGTTTCACAGAAAATATAATTAATTAAATATTCCTATTATGTAGGTTCACGATTATCCCATATATGGTGTCACTGCATTCCGAATATTTGGAAGAATCACACGAGGTTTCTTATGAAAGAAAGTGCAAAGAACACAATATATCTCACTAAAAAGAAAAATCTCGATCGCTCACATTCGTTGGCACACACGTTTCGTCGTAAGAGAATATTTACAATTTTAATGCTTCGATAATAAAATTTTGCGAAGCATCTTCTAAAAGATAAAAACATAACTTTGCGAAGAGAGGCACTAAAGTACACAATTTCCGTTCTCAGAAAAAGGAACACGCGATATCAACTGACGAAACCGACGAGTACTTCCAAATATTTGTTACGAGTAATCCCAAGTAAATCCTTACATATTCGCAGTAGTAATACGCTGTAGTGTCGGTATCATTGCGCTTATAACACTGCTCCCAGTAGAATTTCTGTATCTGCTCATCGTTCTCATAATCATTATGATAGCACATTTTCATGTGATATTGAGACACGACGTTTTCATAGATTTGTTCTTGTTGTTGCTGTTGCTGCGTTTGCTGAATTAAGCGTTGCTGTTGATACTGAAGATATGATGGAGGTTGCAAACTTTTCTGTTGCTGCTCCTGCACTTGTTGCTGTTGATGATGATGATAATTATTCACGTAGTTACGGTATTGATGTGCAGGTACGAGTACGCAGAGGGTGTACTGACGGTCCATGCCGAGTATACGATGGACTGTGCGCACTCTCTGTGGCTACGCGATACCTTTCTTCCTCCTGTTTCTCCTCCTCCACCTCCGATTTTTCCTCTTCTTCCTCTCTTCTTTCTATTTCTCTTCCACCCTCTCTCTCTCTCT
>NW_012130069.1:5602639-5608720 GCF_000143395.1 Atta cephalotes | reverse complement strand
CTTCCTCCTCTCTCTCTCTCTCTCTCTCTCTCTCTCTCTCTCTCTCTCTCTCTCTCTCTCTCTCCTTGCTCTTCGCTCTCGCGAGCGACTCGCGTCCTCCGTCTTGGGAATGCTATGAGAAACCACATCATCGTTTGCTCTGGTTCAAAATACCAGCTGCCTCGATAGAATCAACTGAAGAATATCACTGATTTCAAATAGTTCTGACAATTTCATAATTCTAAAGTTTTACAACTTTCTGATAAGGATTTTCAATATAAATTAACTGTCAAGTATTTATATGTATTCTTGTCCATAACATGCCTTTCTCTTCGATAAATAGTTTTTTCATTTGAAGTTCAAAAATATTATTTAAAAAATTCACACTTAAGATCGCCATTCCCGCCTTTTTTGAACGAATCTATTAAGAATTTGCAATTGTTGTAAAATTCTTTAATATTATTGCTCTTACACTTAATTCCTCACTAGATCTAAATGTATAAACCAATCATATCAAAGAATTTTACAACAGTTGCAAAGTTGCTTTCTTTGTTGAACTATTCCTTATGCCTATCCTTTTTTCTTTTATTTTACATTGAGACGACTTGCCTCACCGGCTCACTAATAGCTCGAAAGAACTCTTATCTTAGATGAGAAGGATGATTAGAGGAGTCGAAGGATTACAAAGAGGAACAGATTGCCGATCCCGAATACCAATTAATCGGTCATTTTCCGATTGCATTCTATGCGTACACGTAGTAAAAGTAATTACGTAGTAAAAGTAATTACACTGGCTTAATACTTTCTTACTCTGTATTGCAAAATCGTGCTCGTTGATCGTATCGTTCTCGTTTGTCATCGGAGAAATTTTTCATTAAGAAACATTATTAATTTACAAACGTGATCTCTTATCTGTTTTCCGTTTAATTCACTATTAGTACACAGATAAATCTAAATCAAGCAAATCAAGCGAAAAAACTCTAATTATATTCGAATCTAAGAGGCATAACACTGCAGAAAAACTTAAGGAAATCAATGTGTTATCTAGGTCTACAATCATGTTTTAAGAGGCCGTAAGTCGCAAAGCCTTAAGAAACCAATCATAGTTGAAATGAAAAAAAATAATTGACTGTGATTGGTCAATTCCTTAGGGCTTTACAGCTTAAGACCTCTTAAAATAAGATTGTGCCTAGATATTGAATTCTATTACTTACGTTATAACCTTGTAGTCTCTAACGTGATCAATTCGCTTACTGTTTACATTTCATTAATGTAAGTCTTTTTGTGTAATCTCTAGAGCTACAATAGGTGTTATTTTGACCTTTGCAAAAGTCGCACTTGCATTACCCTAAATCTACAATAGAGTTTTAAGTTGAGCCTTAAATTGTAAGAATTGATCAATTATAATCGAATTTGAGAAGAATAATCGATTATGGTTCGTCTATTTTTTATGGCTTAAGGCTTGAAACTCTATTGTAGATTTGGCATAATGCAAATGCGACTTTTGCAAAGGTCAAAATGGTGAAGTATTCACGGAAAAAAAATTAATTGGGTGGTACAGCAAACCTATAATTTACTACGCAAATTCAACATCGATAATTAAGAAGATTTGATTGGTTTAACAAATCGCTAATGTTATTCAGCTGTCAACTTTGCTATTTTAACACAGAAAATTGACTGTCTGTATGTTACAACTGTTTGCTGAAGTTTTCAGTTGTTCAGTTTTTTTTCCGTGTTCTGGTGCGATTGACTCTTTGATCGGAATCAAGCGAGTGTATCAGGGTCATGTATATCTACATTTTGAAGATGGATTCGCCACCTACAATAATAATTCTCGCGGTCGCTGTGGCGCAGCGTGTAATGTATGCGTGCACGCACGTGTGCTATCTCGGTGGCTTCATCTCGGCACTTGCGTGCGGGATCTTTCCACGCGATGAAAGGACGATGTCCGTAGCGAAGCGGAAGACAAGAGCTACACTAGGAAGAAAATATATGGGGAAGCCGACGGGAATGCGTTTCCGAGGAGACGACGAGAAGGAAGGGAGTGAGTAAACAGGAGAGGTTACGAATAAAGGAATGGACCAGAAGAGATGAAGAAACCTGGAATGTCGGAGGAAGATAATGAAATAAAAAGATATGGTGAAAAGATGGGATGAGAAGTCTGAGAAATAGATAAAAACGCGAAGAGATATAGTAAAGCTATAAAAAGAATAAAGTATAGTTAAAAAAAATAAAGAGGGAAAATAGACGAATAAATTGTATTTGTATGTTGCGATTCAAATACGAATAAAGATGAATCAACAAGAAAGCAAAAGAAAAGAAGCAAACAGAAATGAAAACATAGAGAAGGTTGAAAGAAGTAAAAAGTTATAGTGAAACAAATAAGTATTTTTAGAAAGCCTACTATGGAAGAAAATAAAGACAAGAGAAAGACATAGAATTAAAAGAAATAGAATTATTTATATAAATACTTTTACGAAATAATAAGAGACATTACATTTGGGCTATGCAAAACAGGAGCGATATGGAAGAAATTGTACGGATTTTAAAATTTTTTTATGACCTATATCATTTTGTATCAATTGCACATTGTAAATGTAGAATGCCGTGAGAGTTTGACACTGTAGCAGAAAAATGATTTCCGCGCGAGTAGAAGAATTGATAATAAAAAGACTGTGAGAGAGAGAGAGAGAGAGAGAGAGAGAAAGAACGAGAAAGCGAGAAAGAGAAGCCGCAGCCGAGAAGTTCACATTGCAAGGAGTAATAGCAAGGAAGGAGACCCGCTCGCGCGCGAGTGAGTGCGGATGGTGATGGTGGCGGCAGTGGAGACGACGGAGGAGGAGGGATCGGAATGCAGCCGAGTGAGGAATTCCGACCCCTCCCGCATATTTATCTGAACGCGCGGCGCGGCGCGGCGCGGCGCGGAGGCAGCGGGACCTGGGTCGGGCCCGATCCGCGGGGCCCCCTTTTATAGTGCGCCAACCACGCGGGCTCGACCGCGAAGAGGGAGTACAAATAAAGGAGAGAGGAAGCAAGGTAACAGAGAAAGAGAGAGAGAGAGAAATGGAGACGGACCGAGGATACGTACGAGGCCAGTGCCAGGCCACTATTACGACCTTAGTGTATAGGTTTATTCAGGAATGCCCGCGGTGTTTTGTAATTGGACGCATTCGTAAGATTTTCTTGTAAATGCGCGAGCGAACAAGCGAGCGTGAGTGAGAAGGAAAGAG
This sequence comes from Atta cephalotes, assembly GCF_000143395.1. NCBI lineage: Eukaryota > Metazoa > Arthropoda > Insecta > Hymenoptera > Formicidae > Atta > Atta cephalotes. Next base: position 5,605,511 of record NW_012130069.1, on the reverse strand, counting down.
GGGAAGAGCTAGATACAAGTTCGATGGGAGCTACAGTTATTGAATTTTTTGAAAACCGTTCATTACTGGCAATGGAAAAAAATTAATTCGAATTAAATTCGATTAAATTTTTGTTCATTTATTTTCGATGCTATTCTTTATGTCCGAATTAATCCTAAACAATAATTGCGCAAGTCATAGATTTAAAAGTATAAATTTATAAGTACGTGTTTATCGTAAGCCTTCAAGTAATGCAGCGGAAACAAGTAATGCGAGCAATTGTTATACTTATTCGATATTATAATCAGAGAGCTTTATGTCAAGATATTCATCAAGGAACATATCATATATTTGTGTTTAAATAATAAAAAACATGTCAATAAAATATTTTACAAGTATTAGGTATGGGAAAAAGTTCGTGGCGTTTTTTTAATGACATCTAATGGGAAAAACGCCACGAACTTTTTCCCACACCTAATATTAAGAAATGATATTAAAAAAACCTTCATTCTTGGAAGAACGCAAGATTTATGCATTTTGGTGCAATTTTAAATCTCCTCATCGCACAGAAAAAACAATTTTGCTAAAAATATTAAAAAATTTATAGTAGACACTGAGAGAAATGTTTGGTATGAGTAATCATAATTTTGTTGATAAAATTTTGTTATATTTTAATTTAAAAAACTATGTTGTTCTAATCAAAATTTTAATTAGAACAACGCAATTTTTTAATTAAAACATTTAAGAAAATTTTGATAATTTATATATCAACGAAATTATAATTTATACCAAATATTTCTCTCGATGGATAGATCTGAAAATAATTTTGTGTTTCAATTATCAAAATTATTTTTATTTCATTAATTATGTATGACTCAAACTGATTGCTATAGAATATGAAAACTTTTTGCAATATTTATGCTTGAGCATCTTACATAATTTTGATAATCCATCAAAATTATGTTCAGATCTGTATCTAACTAAATCTTCAGATACTTCAACAAAATTGTTCATTTCGTGAGTTCAAATTTTCACCGGACATGACTTTCGTAGAATTTGGCATAGGTCCGCTACTACCTCCCAAGGTATGATGAGGACCCGACGATGGTCGTCACGACAAAAAGGAAGAAAGAAGAATGTGCTTTCGAGATTAAAATGATTAGGTTTAGGTAGAAGAGTGATGAGAGAAAGAGAGAGAGAGAGAGAGGAAGGAACAGAGGGGGAGGAGAACGCGTTGGGGGCCCGAGTGCTACCGGGCGCTCACGTGATCGCCCTGTGGCTACCGAATTCCATATGAAGTGGGTCTCGTGCTTCGCTCCAAGGACCCCACCAGAGCCTCTCTAAACAACCTGATCCACTTCGGAATCGTGGAGATAGGAAAATCGAACGTACATATAAGCGGATGCAACTTTGCATTCTTCATCTCCAATATGATGGCTCATTACTTTTTCGCGTAAAATGCGAAATTTTCTATCAAGATCTACGCATATAATTTTAGAGCGTTCCATAAGAAATAAAAATAATTTGTTAATTACTTTGGAAATATAATTCATGCTAATTTTAGTTATAAGATTGTTAAATTTTCACATGTTCATCATCTATATTATAACATTTTAAGCGCGATATATAAATAGTTTTATTGGATTTTTTGTAGGAATACATTAAGAATTTTATCATCAAATGCTTACATTCTAATATAATTGATTTGAAACTTGATATGTGTTGCATTTTGTATTCGTAACAATGATTTTTGAACTTCAAATCTAAAATTGATACTAAAATTATTAAATAAAGTACCTTTCAGTTTATACATAGATTGATTTTACTTCCTGTAAAACAAAAATTATTAATGAGCTTAATATAGAATCTTTATCTTTATTATTCATAATATCTTTCTAAAATATTGTTCAGACTTGATGATATTTAATTCTTGAGCGAATAAAACTGATAAATAGAAAAGATAAAAAATGGTTGAAACACCCCTCCCCCCTCCTCTCTCTCTTACAAATATTAGTAAACATTCGTTAATTATATATATATATATCAACGACATGATGAGATACATATGCGTGCTATATGTATGCTCCTCGATTATTGTTGCAAAATATTTCGAACTTTTCGAGAAAATTTTAATTTCCTTTTGAAAAACTTTATTAAGAGAAAAGATATAACTTCATTTTAAATAAAACTTATTATCGACACTTAAATGCAAAATTTCTCAATGATGATGAATTCATCATTCAGATATTTTTTGTTCACGTACGATATACAATATGAAAGCATTTCGCTCATGTATGTTTATCGGCATGCGCGTGAATTTTTGCAAGCGTCGGATGGAACGCGCGAGATCAGTGATATCTGATTCAGATTTACGTTCGATGGCGGGAAGGGGAGGGAAGAGTATGAGAGAGGGGAATGGAGGGATCGAGAGTAATCGGGCTGACGGTCGAGAAAGGAATTTCTTTGGCCGGACAGCTGCTGCCGAACAAAGGATGCGGGATATAAAAGAAGAGTTCCTCAAGGCGCACGTGGCTCTTGCGAGAGGAAAAGAGTGGGAGAAAGGAAGAATGGAGAGAGAAAGAAAGAGAAAAGGAGAGGAGATCCACGGCTAATACAAGGACTGAATATACACGCGACCATTCCTCCTCCCCTGCCGCAGTACCTTTCCCAAAATTCTTCCCCTTTCCTCACCAATTTCACTTTTTTTTTAAATCATAATCGAAACGTATAAATCACTTTCTGAAAAATTGAGAAGAAATTTGTTTTATTAAAAAATGGAATTTTATCTATCTTGTTTCTCTCATTATTTTTTATTCTTTCAATCACTTAATTATTGTCGAAATACACACACACACACACACACACACACACACACACACACACACACACACAT
>NW_012130069.1:5591163-5596051 GCF_000143395.1 Atta cephalotes | reverse complement strand
AAAAAATTTTTCTTCTTTCGTGAAACAAGTATTAAATTTATAAAATTTTATCAAACATTAAATTATAATTATTTAATAACTTTATTATTCTTTAAATAAAATAGGTAGCATAATTTAAATAAATTTTTGTGCACATTAATTGTATAATTCTTTAATGAATTAAATATTTTGTAAATTCCTTTACACTTGAAATGTTTTGTTCGTTTAATAATATCACTCAAGGATACAAATTCTTAGAACAATTGAATACTTCACTTATAGAAGAATGTTTCATCGATTTGTCTCTCTCAATGATTCTTCTTCATCAATCTGTTGCATTGTTAGATATGGTTACACATCAACCATTATCTGTCATATAAACACTTCAATGTAACTCGTATAATCTGATAGATACATTGATCGAAACAATGAAATACGACAATCTATGTATAATAATTTCCGACCGGATTGTTATTCCTTCAACGTTCAAGTTATCTATCGTCATAGTAAGTAACATTTGCCTCAACTCAACAAGTGCATGATTTATCGCTAGCGATGCGAAGCGAGAATGAGAATGTTGAGAAAATTCACTGAGAATATTCTCTGGGAATGGAATTGTCTGAAAATGTTCCGTCATAAAGGAACATATAGAATATCGCGAATTATTAAAAATATTGTAGAAATTGTTGTTTTCTTCGAAAGAACAATGTAATATATATTTTATACATACAGCACGTTTCACACTTTTAAATCAATGATCAATCTTCTATACATCAATAATGATAAAAAAGCAAAATCAATAATGTATAAAGTATTTTATATTAATGTCATAAAATAAAAGGATACTGCATCTTGTTTTAATTTTCTTGTTCTAATTTGAAAGTTCTAATTTTTCGGCGAAAAAAACTTTGTACTAATAATTTTAAATTTATTTTTGTACAAAAAATAATTTTTTGTAAATATATTGTAAATATATAATGATAACGTTTTGCCATTTTTTACGACTTTCGCAAGTACACGACACATTCTCGACAAGGTCGCGATTCACAATTTATACTATCAAGATTTTCTGATTATTTCCTCATTCACAAAGATTATCTTATCATTTGAAGCGACACATTGCAAAAAAATTGGTTGATTGTCCTCGACGATAAGAATGCGATTTTCAATCCGTCAACCAATTTTAGCTGTGGTCGTTTATTATGTCTTTCAGTGCTTACGTTAAAGAGTTATATTATTCAAGCCCATGAGTGTTTGTGCTCGAATACAACAATCATTAAATTTATGCAAAACAAATTAAAAAAAAAAAATTCCTAATAATTTACGTAACGAGCTAATAATACAATAAAATTGTGATTACAAATTACGTAATTAATGACATCCAGAAAAAGCAATAAATTTAAAATTACTATGTAGACATTTATGATGACATTCATTTCTCTGCATAGGAAATAACAATCTCTAATTCAAATTGCAACTTTATTAATCCATAATCTCGCAAGAGGAAATTTTCTCTTTTAATTATATTAATTAATACACAATTTATATAATGTTATAACAATAACAATTTTTATATAATTTTTCTGTATCAATTCTAAAAATAGCGTATTCGTAATTGTTCATTGCTTTTTAGATGTTTCATATTTTATCGATATGATAACTTTAGACATTTTAAAAAATTCCATTTTCAGATTTATGTACAAATAAAGAAATATTATTTTGTTATCTATTTTTTTATCTATCTATTACAAATTTTGTTTTCATAAAACATAATTATTAAGTATTAGTTATATTTTATCTAACTATAACAAAACGATGTGCTAATGCTATCTTTTGTTATAATTCATTTTCATTTAATAAAATGATCATTTTTGAATCCATAAAAATGTAGAATATATACGAGAATTTATTTTCGTGTTATATCTATGTATTTCAACGATCTCGAGGAGAGTATCTGACTTCGATATTCATAACGTTCAGTACTGCGCACATTTGAGCGTCCGTGATCGCGCGGGGGAGATCGGAATCCCTTTCACGTCGGGAATGTGTATAACCCTTGCCGAGGGCCGCGGCTTTCGGAGAAATCGGGATCAGATATCCCGAGCATTCCACTGGGATGATTGTCGGGTGCTATATTGAGTCCTCCCGCGAACCGCCTTATCACGGGGCCGCGACGGAATGTCAAAACATCGTCGAAAGCTATCTTTGACCGAGAGCACGTTTAGCACAAAGAGCATCGTCGCACAGTAGTCTTCTTATTACCGGGAATTTAATGTGATAGTCGCGTCATGGTCGCGAACAGGAATAGAGTCGTGATAAATGATATTATCTGTATCGTTGCGAATCAACATATGTTAGGTAAACTCACTTATCGCGATATAGATTTTTCGAATACGGAAATATCAATCTTTCAAATAACTTTATTTTTTCCGGAAAGTGTTTAATTTTCCACAGATAAATTTTAAAAAGTAAAATATCCTTTAACAAATTTTTTGGTCTTCAGTAACAATTTCAATTAGCTCTTAAGTAAAAATATTACAGACTATTATAATTTATTTCAACTTTCCAATATTTTATTTTATGTCATATTTTTGTAATTATGCCTCGAATTAAAATTTTATTAAGATAAATTCTTGAAATTGAAATGTCATTTTCTTCAAAATATTTATATTTATGAAATTCTTTGTTTCCCTAATCGCATATAAATCAAAAGTTACAGACATCTCAATGTTTCCGCGAAACAGACTTCAATGAATTTGCTATTAAAAAGACATCGGATGAGTGAAAGATCAAAGATCAAATAATGATACACAACATATTTGTAGAAATCACATTTCCTGAGTATTTCCATTATTCTAAGCCATTTTCCATTATTCCGATCTAAATGTATCATACCGATAGATACGATCGCTGGATGATAAATAATGTATAACGGACAATGAATTGTATTACAAACATTTCAAGCTTTGAATAATAGAACAATAGTTTTAAATGAAAGAACAATGTGTAATCTTATTGGAATAATCACTCAAAGATGCGATTGTCCTGTATCCCGATTCTGTAACTTTTAACGACGGTGTCGTTTTATTGTTATTGGACAGGTATTATACAGATAGAAAAGTCAATAATAATATAACGATACTGAACTGTTAAAAATTACAGAATCATAGTGTGTACTGGGATCAATTTGATCGTCACTCTCTAAAACTTTTAAAGTGAATCTCATTCCGAAGATTAAAATTTCACTCTTAAATATTGAAAATTGAGTCATTCTTTTTTAAGACTGACTGAATTTTTACTCTTTAAAATGAATTCCACGTTAAAGAATTTAGAGAGCAGAAGAAGGAGTAGCAAAACGTTTCTCCGTATTTTCAGATACAATCAGACAGTAATCGGATACGAATTTGGAACACAGCAACGTTGGCTGCTTATTATCGCGACTATAGCGTCTCGATAATCGCAGTTCATGCATTCCTGTCTTGATAAGATAGCAGCAGTTAATCGTGACTCAATTTTCGTTCGCTCACCAAGTCTGCCCACATGTATATTACGAGCGAAAATATATTCGCCTGATAGTCAAGAAATGTGCACATACATATGTATATGGTGCACAGCCGGCAGAAATGCTGATTCTTTCGGTATACGAGCGCCACACTCGCATAAGGCGGCAGCAAACAAATATATGTACCTATACACGCATGCACGCACACATTTCCAAGAGTGAGTTTGATCCGATGAAGTCAGTTGGCAACAAATTATGCCGAGGCATAAACCGACCCAATGAATGTCATCGCCAGGATAATCATCCTACTTGTGTGTTGCCAATGATATAATTTCTCTAGCCGGACGTCGAACTCTAGTTCACGTTTACCACGCGCAAACCAGCCCGTGGCCCACGCGACAGGCATACAACACATCTAAGGTCAATCCCCGGAGGTTAAATCGCTAATAAAGTTTGATACTCAACGCATTAGGGATTATATCATGTTATTTTGCAAATTAGCATAGATTTTAAGCGAAAATTTTATACATTGATCTGTATTATTTATGTATTTTGAATGATTAATATAATTGTTAAATATAATTATTATAATAATAAATACTGCATCAATTCAAATTATTCGGGAGAATAGTAAGCATTTAATTTAGCACGTGATGTTTGAATGTCCTCCGTCTGCAATTATGTTTTCAATGTCTTCATCTGAATCTGGATCCTTTTTTGTCCAACCAAAGATTTGCTCAGTTTTTCTTACTGTTCTAGGTTTTCAAAAAATGTGAAAAAATTCAGAGTTGTGTACTTTTTAACATCATCTCTATATAATAATACAAAATAAATATTATTTGATATTTTGGAAAGAAAAAAACCGGATTCTACTCTTTCCTCTTTATTTGGAAAAATTTGAGAAATTTTGCTTTGTATTAAAAAGACTCAAATTACAGAGGAAGGGTTAATTACATATTGCCACCGCGGAATGTTTCTGCGAGTCGTCATGTAATAACATATAAGCATATGAAATGATCTTTATTGTTCCATGCAGAAGATTTTGCCAATATTTGCAGATTCAAAATTATATTATAATATATTATATTATATATTATATTATAAAAATGTACATTACGCATATACGTAAATTGTAAGATTCAGAATCCTTGTAGAAATACTTGAATTTATACGGAAGAAGAGTAAATGAACTCTGAACTGGCAAAAGCTCGCTGCTACCACGAACTTCCCGATGACTTGACTCGGTAAAAGCAAAAAGTACTTGAGGAATCTTCATCTTCTTTTTGCATATCTAACGAGACGACGTTCCAAAAATTCAAACTGCAACGAGAGAGAGAGAGAGAGAGAGAGAGAGAGAGAGAGAGAGAGAGAGAGAGAGAGAGAGAGAGAGAGAGAGAGAGAGAGAGA
>NW_012130069.1:5579381-5583616 GCF_000143395.1 Atta cephalotes | reverse complement strand
GAGAGAGAGAGAGAGCATGACGCGCAGTTAAAGAGATGCATCAAAGAGAGTTTGAGAAAGCAAGAGAAGATAGAGGGACGGAAAAAGAAAGAGAGAAGCGTGAAATTCCGTCGGATCTCTAAAAATAATCGCTTACAAAAAGGAAGAGTAACACAAGTACGCATATCTGGTCTTCGAGTAAAAGCGTAGACCTATTTATGTATCGCCCATTGCAGTAGAGATGGAATCCCGATCCCTTCGTATGGTCGTTAACATTGTTTGTCCCTGGAGGAAGGAAGGAGAGTCGTAGGAATGTGAAAAGCTATGCCAGCACAAACGGCCGATTTCTTGGCGGTTAATTCCAAGTCCGAATCTCTTGTACGTCGAAATGGCAAAACAATCTGGGAATTTCATGTGGTATCCTTGGAAAAAAAGGAGAAAAATCTCAGAAATAATCGCAGCAAAACGCGAGAAGATAGCCTTCGCTCGAATCTTCTGTTTATTAAATGAAATGTGAAAAAGGACGTTTATATTAAATAATTAAAGATATAATTTCCTCGTCGTAAAAATTAATTAAATTACATTTTTAAACAACAAGCAGAACTTATGTGACAAATATTTGATTTTTATATAAATTAGCGTAAAATAATGACGTTTAATAGTAAAAAATATCTGTTGTAAAACGAGAAGAAATATAGAAATTTTTTAATTAAACTTATTTCAAAAGTTTATACAATTTTTATTTGTTCGAATAAAAAATAGTAAAGACAAACTCGAATTTTTACAAGAAATATACAATTTAATAAGAGCTTAAATAAAAAAGTAAGTCTTTTTCGAATGAATTGCAGTGCAAGGAACGAGGAAAGCGTGATAAGAACAGCACTTTGCGGATGGTAGATACCGATGAACAAGTCGAATTCTTTCCGCCCCGGCAGCACGTGGGAATTTCGCGGCATGCCCTCAGTTCACCTCCTGGGAAAGACAAAAATAATTGTGGAAGCCGAGCGAACGTGCAGAAAAAGATATACATAGCATAGACACGAGCGAATTTGAGGGGGAATAAGCGAATGCATCCGATTTCGAAAAAGCCAGAGCCATTTAAAATCAATTCTGATATTCGATCTAAAAGATCGACAAATTCCTCATTCTAAAATTCCATAATTTTTCCTGATGTTTTCAATAATATTTTGAAATTTTTTGTATTTTTGTCCTGATTTGGAAATCATCGAATATACATATTTTGTTGAGAGAGCAATATAACGTAGCATAAATTAATATTAATGTTGCTGACACCAATTGCATTTAATTGTTAAGTTGATAGAATTCCAAAACTGCATAGATGTAATGTATTCATATTAAACTTTTTTAAAGCCAAGAATTTTAATTTTTCAAAAAATTTTGCAAAATTCCCTGATTTTTCCTTCCTTTCTCTGACTATTTTTTATTTGTCTGATATTATTCTGATTTCCAGTTTTGTGGCAATCTTGAATATTAACAATTTTTAAGAACGTAAAAAAGATTCACGCCAACATAATCACGTTTGACTGATCGACATACTTATGGTTGATGACGACCGAGACCGTCTTCGGGTTTTTATTTCAAGAATGTTGATATAATTTCGCTGAAATTTTGACGCTAAAAATATATGAAAAAGGACTTCTCAAGCGTCATTTAATTTGTCTGCGTATAAGTTCATTATCGGACGCTTTCGGTATCTATAATAAATATCAATATCAGCAGAAATTATATCAGCATTAATCTTTACTTGATTCGTTCAAAATTAGCCAAACAACAAAACAAGATAAGGAATGACATTCTCAGCGTTTGTCATATTTACGGTGCAATTTTTTTTTCAAAGTCCGTATTTTCGATATACAAGAAAATACATTTTTTAATGATATGCCTTTAAAGAAGAAGAAAAAGCAAAAAATTTGTTAAAATGTATATGTCGAAATATTCGACAACGGAAATAAAGGATCGCCAGCATCCCCGGCGGCGCGAAAGGAGCATCATCTCGGCGAGTTTGAAGAAGCGATGGACGGTAGCGTATCCGCTCATTCCGACATTGATCGTACGCCTTCGGCAATCCTCGTGGCTCTCCGTGGCGTCACTTCGTGGACCGCCTGGGGGCCCTACGCGAGCGTAACACCGGTAGCTACCATGCCAAAAGGGTCCCATGGTGCGAGTTACGCGAGATCAGGAGAAACAGAGACAAGCGGAAAAATAGAAGAAACAGCAGGATAAAGAGAGAGAAGGAAAGAGAGGGAAGAAGAGGAAGAAATCTGTGGAGGACGTTGTGAAGAGGAGGGGCAAGATGGAGAGGGGAGGGGGAGGGCGGAGAGAGAGAAAGAGAAAGAAAGGGCGAAATATCCGAAGGGGGAGGGCCGAAACGACAGGGATCCAGGGGGAACCGGCATCTTTTCTTCACGATGTATTGACGCTCGAAAGAACGGCGTTAAGGCCCCTCTCTCCCTTCCATCCGCCACGACGCCACGTACTACGTCGATTCCTCTGCCCCCTTGGCCAACCTCGGCACGAAGCCGATGTCGATGGGCCCGAAGCGGAGAGAAGGTCGAGAGGGGAGCCAACAACGGCGCGGCGGCCGTGGCGGAGAGCAGAAGAGGGCGGATTCGAGAGGACGGGAGACATTCCAATCTCTCGTGGCAAAGTCTGCTTGCCTGCCTGGCTTGCCTGCTTGTTCCCTCGCTCGCTTGTCTGCTCGCCGCTTGCCAAGTCACCGTCCGAAACCCGGCCCACACTACACCAAATGCCATACGGACGATCGTAACTGTGGAATCTCCCGGGATATCAATCCGATCGATTTTTATTTCGAACTAACAATGAATTATACAGTCAAAGAATCTGCCAAAAAATGGTCCGAAAATTTAAAGCGTGATGCGCGAAAATAATCTCGAGAAACTAAGCTCCATTTACCTAATCCAGTAATACTCTCTTGAATATTCTTCTAGACTTGCGAGTGAAACGAATGCGTATTTACATATTTCAGAGAGAAAGAAAAAGAGAAAAATAATTAAAAAAGATTTGTAATTAAAAATCCAATTCGGTTAAATACATTTTTCATTCTGTTGATGAACGTAGACAATAGTACTGAGAGGAAAAAAATCTTGCCTCAAGATGATTAGTTGAATAACAGAAGCTCTGCAAATATGTACCTAGTTTGTATAGGAATATAAATAATATATTTCGCGATTATATTATGCGCGTATTGCCAAAGCATTTTTTCGTAGTAGTATTGATAATTGCACTTGACAAGTTGCAACGCAGAAATTGAACTAGAATGCAGCATGTATAAATGTACATCTCCAAGTACGCTTTCAATACGTGAGAAAAAGTGAAGCGCACAATGCAGCATAGCATACGCCGTGCTGCAGAGATCCAGTTACAAAGAACGAATCTGCTTTCACATTTATCGAATTCCAACGCTGTTCATTCCTTCGTTCGTTCTGCATACCGTACTACCGAGAATTCGTCTCGAGTGATTTTGCGAAGCCGAGACCACATTATTGCGATATTATTGCCCGCATGGTGACGACGAAAGGATGATATATATAGAGAATGTCTAAAAAAAAAACCTGAATGTCATTTTAATGACAAATTTATTACCTGATTCGAGTCAGCAAAATAATAAAAAGTTTCGAATTATAAAATTACACTAAAAAAAAAAGTTTGATAACAGCCTCAAATATTTAGTGAAATAATGCCAATCAAATGTTTGATAAATATAATTAAAACTAATTTTACTTTGGCATTATTTCATTAAATTCGGTAGCTCTTATTAAACTTTTTTTTTTCGGTGTAATTGTAAGAGAAACAAATTTTTTTAGAAATCAAACTTTGTCTTTTAACTAAATAAATAATTCTCTTACATATATTAAATTTTGTGCGGTTCTATTCTCAAAATAATTTCACATCGTGGAAATTTCATATCGTGGAATCTTTTCAATCTTTATTTAATGTTAGTAGATATTTAATGTTAGAGAATGTAGATAACGATCGTATCAAATAATATTAATTTACGATAATACATATTCATTCTTCAAAATGCTATAAAATAGAAATTTCATCGTGTTTGGGCATTAAAAGAATATCTGCATAATCAGGTATGTAATTAATTATGGCGATCCAATGACGATTAGGTGGCGCCAACAGAAATCAGCAACGACTGAGAATAAGCAACAGTTGAGAATAACGATGTCAATGACTTCGAAATATCGAATTCAAACCGTTACGAGAGA
>NW_012130069.1:5567915-5571474 GCF_000143395.1 Atta cephalotes | reverse complement strand
TATGTGTATGGTGTGTGTGTGTGTGTGTGTGTGTGTGTGTGTGTGTGTGTGTGTGTGTGTGTGTGTTCATATTGTTTAAAATAGAATTCTAATTTCAACATTCCTGCCGACTTGTGAAATAAATAGTCATTTTTATATTTTTTATAGTCTCTTGACAGAAACTTCATTAAAACTCTTTTTTAAATTCTTTTTCATATAAGTTCTCTTCTTAAATTAGTTTTTAAAAAGTTTTTAGTTACAAGTTTCTTTTCTCTTCCTTTGATATTATGATTATAGGTTGAGATTCATTGCATTAATTTTTTAGTTCAAAGTGTTGCCAGTTAGTTTTACCAGTGAGTTTTGATTTAGACATCAAATGTAGTGCTCTTGAAAGATCTCAGTTTCTTTATTATTATCAACAATAGATGTTCTCGCTTGAAAAGGAAGTATTCTTTCTAAGAAAAAGAGCTTATGAGTAATAATAAGTTGTCAGCTTGTATTTCCTACAATGTATCCAACTATTATATTTTCTACAAAAGAGATTCTGCGAATTTCCTAGTCTATATTTTTTTGCTCACTTCCTTATTTATTTTTTCCGTATTTCTTTTTTTATACCATAACAGAAAGGTTACTCATTTTATTTCAATACAAAAAGAACTTTGTTTAACTTTTTATATTCATATAAACTTCCTATCTACATATATATTTAACATCTAGTTTGACCTTTTTTCAATTTTTAATTTTATTGCTATTAAAAAAATTGATATATTACATAAAAATATAAATAATTATATTTACATAAATATATTTACATAAATATGTCATCATAAATTCATATATTTAGTCGTAAATGTCAGTTGATATTATCAAAATTTTTTTGTATATACATTGTCATTTTCCGAAAAATAATCAAAGTACACAATTTTAATGAATTTATTTGAACTACACAATCTAAGCAAAAAGGAAAATGTAAGTATTTCTTGTGCAATCGGCTGAAATATCTGCCTTCTTCTCGAGACCATGCGAATTTCACGGCGTACGTCACGGCGCGGCGCGGCGCGGGCGAGAGAGCAGCTGTCGACGAGACGACGAGACGACGACGACGCGACGGCGAGAGCCGAGAGGGGCTTTTGGACGCAAGGGATCCCGAAACTAGAATCGCGCGGCCTCCGCCACATAGGCAATCTCTCGAAAATCGACGATGACATCATGGCCGCAGTATTTCGCCCGAAATAAATATACCGTACATCGACATTCCTTCCCGCCTGCCCGGAACCCGCGTCGACGCCGCGCCGCCGCCACCGCCGCCGCCGATAAATATTATTATCGTATCTTTCGTTTGCTCTCGGATTAAAGCCGGTACTCCTCCTTCCTTTCGCTTCCCCTCTCTCGCTCTCCCCCTCTCACCTGGTGCACATTCCATCAAAAATTCGTAATGCAGCCGCGCGTGACGTAAGACATTCCGGCGCGGGTCCAGACTGGCGTCAACAACGAAATACCAAAGTACGTCTCTTTTCCCTCGCGAACATTCGGAATTAGCTGCTACCTGCGATTCCTTTAACTCTACATCACCAAAGAAATCTCTTGTCGCAGTAATGCGACGGGATTATATAAACGTATTCGTATGTAGAGTTGTCAACAAAAATCTTCATCCTAAAGTTCCATAATTCTCCTGCATTGATTTCCAAACTAAATTTCATAATTTTCTCTGGCTTTCAATATTTTGAAATTTTTTGCATTTTCGTCCCGAGTTGGAAAGTCAAATATTTTGTGGAGAGAACAATTTAACGTAGCAATGTAAATTACCTATTATTATAATATTACTAATGTTTGCATTTAATTGTTAAGTTGATAGTATTCCAAAACTACGTATATGTATATTGAACTTCTGTAAAGTCAAGAATTTTAATTTTCCAGAAAATTCCTCGACTTTATCTTGATTTCCAGTTTTATGATAACTCTGTGTACGTATCTATACAGAATACATAATTTTTTGATAAAAATATGGAAAATGAGGAATTATATTAAAACATGAATAATGAAATATGAAAAACACAAAAACATCAGTCCCACCTTCGTTATACGATAATACTTTCGGGAATTCTTCTCGATAGTTGGAAGGCGCAAATCACGTGATTACGAGAAAAATACATCACAATTTCCGAATGGCATCACGTTAATCTAAATATGTGTGTGTATATATATATATATATATATGCATGTAATGTGCGCATCCTACCGGGATATATACAGGGGAACCGAACACGGTTAATCGCGTGTTAATCTACATCTATGCCGTCGTACTCATGGTATGGAGGGGTACGTCGAATGACCGGAAGTAACATGATTTCTCACGGACTGACTTCCTGCCGCCCTCATCGACCCTCGTTGAAATTCCACCAGTTTCTCCCCCTCACTTCCCCACCTCACGTCCGTTTTAATCTCGGCAGAGTGAGGTTCATCGACATGACGGGATCGAGGGGATTGGAATTAACGGATCAATTCAGCTTTTACGAATAGCAATTTAAGCAAAAAATTTATGATCAATTGTTTTCTGTACTTACCTCGAGTACATCATGTGCAGTCTGCATATAGTCACGAAGCATGGCCTCTTGAATAGCTCGCCATTCTTGCCTTGGATCTTCCAGTTGGGTTGTCTCTGTGGATATTAAATCCAATGACATGTTTAAAACAAAGAATCTTAATAAGTCTTATTAATTATCGATGTTTATGGCATTTTTAACGAATATATTTCTCAGGATAAATGGAATGTTATGCTATCACCTTTAATATTATTTTAATAATCTATTATACGCACATAATATATACTGTATATAATATTATAATACTAATATAATTGTATTAATATTATATTAATAAATAAATAAAAGATAAATAAAATTAAATATAGTGATTATTATTAATAGTGTCTGAACTTGAATTAAAGCAACATAATACCATTTTTAATAAAATTAGTAAATTTAATAAAATTATTCAATTTTCAAAATGATATAATAAAGAAACGCAACTCGATGCAACTCGATAACACTTTTATTTTTAAACATTCACTATTTCTGCAAACTTTCTCTCTCTCTTTTTCATCAATCGAATGTATCGAGCGCAATCAGACAAGAAAATGCATGCATAAATCCACGGACTCGCACGTTATGGCACAGATACGTGACATAAAATTCCGAATAAAATCACTTCTTGTATGGTAAGTATCTGGCCGTTCTCTCTGCACTTTCTCGATCAGATAACAGAAGCGGAATAAAAAAACTTACGATTGACATGATTGATGTAGTAGGCGCCCACGTGTTTATCGTAGGCCTCCTCCCAGCCGAGGGGAAGCTCGTTCCCGATACAATCCGCGAATGTCTGTGGTTTAGTAAATCTATAACATACAAAGAGAAAAAAGAATAAAAATATCATAATGTACAAAGTAACGCTGTAAGTATACAAAATACTCATAATATTGAAAAGAAATAACTGAAAAATCAGACATTTCTTATATTCAGTTGATTAAAAATAAAAATGACTGTCCTACGACTGAATAAAAAAAGTCTGTTTGGAATAAAAT